>NW_027175832.1:7691224-7926224 GCF_023055335.1 Clinocottus analis
GGAACAGCTCAACTCTCCCGACATCGCTGCAACTTTTCCCTCACCGCTCCACGGAAAGCACACCAGGGACGACTCAGTTCAGGTCACGCGCAAACATGCACAAAGATGAAAGCCGAGACGACAATGAGAAACATGAAAGCAAAGCAAGTAATATGTGTGTAATTTCACAAATCCAAGCAGCAGGATGCATGTTCATGATATCTGCAAGCATGCACGGATATGTTTGCGTATGGGAGGGATGCAGTTCTAGCAGATGCTGCCTAGTGCAGCTCCTGAATCTGAAATGCACAATGAGCAAACAAACAGGATATTACATAAAAATTACAATAAGCTAACATTTACATCCTCTTTTCCTGTGTTTCATTTTGGAATATATTCCCCTCCTTTTCCCCAGATGTGCTTTCTGTTCAGACAAGGCAGCTGGGAGTTGTTACCATAGTGCATCACGAACACACACACACACACAAGATTGTGCACACATCCAGTACATGTGGGAAACTTATGTCATTACCCGTAATATTCGGTGCAAAATGGTTGCGCTCAGCTCTGAGAGTAAGATGGTGAGAAGTCCAATCACTAGAGCTTCAGCAAACAGGAGGGAGGAAATTAGGTCTCGGAAAAACTGCAGAGTAGCCAAGCCAAATTTCTGAGGAATTGTCCCTCTCACAGTCAAACACACAGCCACATAGGCAGAAATCACACAGATGGAAGGTGCACACATGATGTAAATTGTGCAAAGAAATATGCATCACCAAGCAAGTGGGCATACCATGCACATGCACAAAAACACGCACGCGCAGCGGCTCTGTGGAATGCTCTGAAAAGTGCCGTTTTGGCTTCGGCTCTTCAAAAATGATTCGACACAGGAAGCGCTTCATCAAACAGCGCACACACGAACAGCACAGTGCATGTACATGCACACACACAAGAATGGACATAAGAAGATCAAAATCAGGACAACAGTGAAAAAGAGCAGGAAAGAAACTCCAGCTGAGACATTTCCACTGAAATTCAGCTGTAGGTCTGATTGTAAAGGTTTGATACAAAACATGTGTCTCAAAAAAAAGCAAAGAAACTCAAGCTGGGAGAGTTCCACTGAAATTTGTCTGCAGTCGGAGTGACTGTTGGCTGACTGATTCCTGTAGCAAAGGCTTTGGTGTTTAATTTGGTGAATAACATCAATATATTTTCTAGTGATTTATATGTTGTATTTGCAAACCTACAAAAAGGATCCAGATTAGAATCCTGTGGTTTTTAAAAGGTTAATGCTAGAAAAATGGCAGTTGAGCATCAGCCCTACTTGGCATCAAATGCATAGCCTCTGCTTTCATTGCTCAAGGCTCTAGGCATGTGTACGGTTGCTCCTTCACTCTCGGCTGACATTGTGACCATGGTGCTTTTATCCCCACATAGCAGTCCCTCCAGCCTGAGTAACCTATTGCCACTACCGCTAACAGCTAATGAGCATTGTCATCACAAGCGTGCTGGCATACTGACGTTAGAATTATACTAAAGCGACTCGGTGCAGAAATACAGCCTCCCGAAACCAGACACCTATAGGCAAAAGTGGGAGTATGTTTACAACATGTTTTTTACTGCTGTCATCTGTTTCTACCTTGTTGATCTTTTAGTGAATCATCGTCTCAGCACGTAACTTAATGAGAAAAACTTCATAATAATCACTAAAAACCAGGTGTTCAAAAAAAGCGGATTAATTATTGTGACAGTGTAGAAGGCAGACTCCCCCGAATACAAGCATGGATCTGCCTGCTGAAGTTCCCTTGAGCATATCTCTACCGGCACCAGGGCTGCTGTGCTGCAGCTGTGCCTGACCTCTGACCTCCCTGCTGTGGAAGAGCAAAAGAAGAATTCCTCGTTCAAAGGTCAAGGGGGGGAACCATTACAAACATTGTTGTTTCATTTGCAAAAAAGAACATACACGCAAACGTTGTAAAGAGTCTTCTTTGGTTTGGCTCAATGAGACAAATGTTTTTGAGACACATATTTTGTATTAATAATATAGATTACAAGATAGTAATTGCAGTTATCATGATTAATTTGGATTATCTTCGACAGAACAGAAAGTCATTCAGTAGTTCAGTAGTAGTTAGGTTATAAGTAGATATTTCACTCTCGACAGACAAAAGTGGTGGCAAACGGCCACTGAACATTGCTCTCGAATTGCATCACTAGAATAGCTAACAATTGTGTACACAGCTCAATAAGATGATCAGAAAGGCTGACTCAGTAATTGGCCTTCCCCTGGACTCACTAGAGGTCACTTTAGAAAAGAGATCAAGGGCCAAGTTAAAAAACATTGTTTCCTCTGAAAGCCATCTGCTACACTGTGTTTTTAAAGAACTTAGAAGTACATTCAGTGAGTGGTTTAGGATGCCAAAGTGTTCGACTGGGTGACTAAGAAGGTCTTTTGTCCCGGCAGCAGTTTAATTTTTTAATGAACACCTTTAGTTGCGGTTTTAGATTTAAATTTAGCATCTTTTTAAGTTGGTTATGTGTCTTGTTGTCTTGTTTCATATTGTTTATCTGTTGTGGACTGTGAATCTTTTCTGTTGTTGTCTGTATAAGTATGTTGTTGTCTATGGTGACAAATGAGTTTCCTACTCTGGATTAATAAAGAAAGCTATCTGCCAAATTTGCTTGAGATGTAAAAATCAAGTGACCGTTTATAACAGAATAGTGGTAGTTTTAAAGTTTTTCCGCCATTTTTTCTTTTTGACTCTGCTGTATCGTAACTGCAGATCAGCAACAAAGTTAGCGAATACATGTTATTAAGGGTAATTAAGGGTAAATTACCCTTAATGTCTATCGCCATGCTTGCGGCTCCGTGAGGCTGTACTAGTGCAGTAGCGCTTTGAGCTAAATGCTGACATCAGCTCGCTAACATGTTCAGGGGACAATGCTAAAATACTGATGTTCAGCAGCTAAACCTTTGTTTAGCATGTAAGGGTACTTATCTAATTAGCATCCAACACAAGGTACAGCCATGAACAAAATAAATGGTCAAATGATCAGCAAAGTCTGAGAAGGTTAGCGCCATGTTGCTATCAGGACGAAATCTTTTTTTTTCTTTGAGCTGAAAGTTGTGTTTCATCGTCCAGTGCTTGCATTTCACAGAGTTAATCTATATCAGAAGAAGATCTCTCAAGGTGCATGAACATATAAAATGCATCTTTTTATACTGGCTATGGCAGCCACAGATTTGTGTGTGTGTGTGTGGACAAACGTGAGCTGAGACACTTTGGTGTAGCAACTTTTATTGAAGGAGCTCTCACAACACGACTAAGGTTTTGTATCCTCAGGTAAAAATATCTTCTTTAACAACATGGGTAGAGGTGGATACACTGAGACTAATAGCACCACAGATAATAACAACAGTACAGTGACTCTGGGCCACTGACGACAACAAAACTGAGAGTGTGAAGCAGTTGAGGGGATCATAAAACTTACACAGTTTTATGTGTGTATGTGGGTGTGAGGGCCTTACAGCATAGGTTTCTTTTCCAACCTTCAACCATGACAGATGTTTTCCTACCTCAATGATGGGTGTGTGTGTATGTGTGTGATGCCTCTCTGGTTTCTGCCATTTGAACTAGTGACCCCGGCACAACTGTTTATAGAACAATCACCCAGGGCTACACATTACCCCCCCCCCTCTCACACACACATATACATGCACTTGATGTACAAATACAGATACACACACTTGGATAGAATCACACATGTTGAGTCCAGCTGTGGCATCGTCATTATTACCAGGTGAAGTGTGGATCGGATTATTTGGAAGTATGTCGGATGTCATTTCCTGTTTTCCCTGTCGGTTTGGTGATCTAACAAAGCTTTCAAGTGATGTAGGGTGTGACTTTTCACCAAATTGGTAATAAGTTATGGCTTTTCCAACTGACCTTTGCAACCCTAAAAGAACGTTGACTATAGCCTGTCATTCGCCAGCCTTCGGGGTTCACAATTATTTAGGTAAAACGAGCACTTGCCAAAGAATTTGTATGTTTTCCTTCCACAGCTGGTTCCCCCTATACGTTGTAAAACTGTGACACCAAAAATCTGACACCTCTTGAAAAAGTGGTAGGAGCTACATAACGAAGTCCACATTAAATCCTTAATACAAATCCTTCGAATGGCAGGAGCTTTAAGTCCTGGAGAGACAAGAGAGTGTAGCCACGACGAGCCAATTTTCAGAAAATGATGTAGGGATGCAGTACACCTGAGTAGAGATCAGCCCAATGCATTTAAAAGATATACATTAGTTTAGTTGTGGCCTTTACTCTGGCTCTCCAGGGACAAGGCAACCCCTTTCGACATGGGACAATTTTAGGCCTGAAACTGACCTTCCGGGCATTATTCTCTTCCAGTTGTGTACTGTCACAACGAGCACTAAAACTGTTTAGGCTAGCACCATCATTTGGGTTATAGTCCAATGATCTCAGCACAGAAGGTGGACATTACACTCAGCCTGAGATTATCTGCCTCGGAAGCTCAACTCAGGGTAAAAAAGTTCCAGGTAAACTTCATGAAAACATTCCCTTTTGACCTACACAATTGTTTGTCCTTTTGTGACAGTTATTTTTTTAAATTTTTTTTATAAAGTACTCGAACACAGTGTATGGTAAATGAGTGAGACTGAATATTCATATTGGGACTAAAAATCTAAAGCGTGTTGGTGGACACCCGGCGGGAGACTGTTTGGTGGAAGACCCCTTGAAGCAGAGAGCTGTAGTCTGAGACCCGGAACAGGTGGCGTTGGGCGTAGCTGATGTCGTCCCGTCGCCCCTTGCTCACCAGCGTGCGCAGGTTGACCTCATTGACTTGGCTGCCAACGGCGATGACAAAGACCTCCACCCCGGCGTCCGCCACCTCACGAACGCGCTTCTCCAGCAAGGGCTCGGTGACGGCCTGAGACCTGCCGTCAGAGAACAGCACCAGCTTCTTCCTGCCCCCCGACGCGTCTCCACGACCACGTAAACTCTTCACGGCGAATTCCATGGCCTCTAACACGTTGGTGCCGTCGTTTTGGAAGGCCGCCTCTTCAGTGTGATAGGCCAGCAGGGTTAAGTTGCTAGTTGGCGCCTGCTCCATGCGGGCGCTTCGGCTGTACTGGGCCACACCCACTTTGACGGTGGCACCCCTCTTCCTCTCGGCAGTCAGGAAACGTTCGGCCAAGTGGGTGACGAAGGTCTTGGTAGTGTCGAAGTTCTTCTGGCCCACACTTGCGGAGCTGTCCATCATCACCAAAATATCGGTATTTTCAGAGAAAGACACTGCAAAACACACACACAAAATACATCCGATCTATAGCTGTTTCCAGTGGCTCTGTCGATGACAGAATTTACACAATAAACCTGCACATTTCACTAACTCTTGGTTGTTTTGTGTTTTATTTCAGGTCTCATTTACTGTGCGTCTTTGTTGTGAATGAATATTTGAATGTACTTCAAAGTCATATAGACCGAGTATGAGAAAGAAAGAGAATTTTACGAAAAGAAAACAACTGGGTCAACAGTAGTAAGATAAGGTAACCATTAAACACATTGAACCATGGTATTGGAGAAGAAAAACAGACTTACGGGGACATTTGTAGTCTGGGCACGTCTTATCTGTATGAGAGAACAACACGGGTTAATACATCAATGTGTTTGGGATGAGCAAAAGTATTCACTTGATAGAAGTGTGTGTGTGTGTGTGTGTGTGTGTGTGTGTGTTTACTTTGACAGATTCTGGATGTGAGGTTCTGCAGGAAAGTGTCATCTAGCAGCTCGGCAAAGTTGTCCAGGACAAAGGCAAAGCCTGGTTTGCTGTCACTCTTACAAACCAATTCCCCGAGCTGCTCTTGGTTGGGTGAACGGCCCGAGTAGTCCTTCACCCCTAAACCACCCACCTGGAGGGGATTCATTACATTTATTATTTCTTCACAATTTATTCATTCCTATAATATATTTGCATTTTTAATAAAGAGTGTGGCAAGGTTGTTTCATGTTTTTCATTTGGGCATTCACGAATGCCCAAATGAATGCGGCATTGACCGTTCCTAAAAAGTTGTTGACTAGTTCTTTGTGGGATATACAGTGTATATTATTTTTTTTAATTTTTTTCCACCCAATACAAACAACAAACAAAAAGGGAGGAGCACCTGGCTAGGCCACCCACTGTGTTTAGATTGGTTTTACTGTTGGATTTGGCCGGGGTTTAGTAATGTTTGAATGTTAGCTGGAGGGTAGAGCGTCACAACCTTCGCCAGGTGGCATGGCCACCTGGACATTTTGAGCATCAAACACTTTATTAACTGCATTCTGGGGAAATTTTTTTTAGACTAATTTAAGTGGAAATGTTTTCATTTATGTTGTTATGTCGGGTGACTCAACCTGCAGCGCGTTTCGGGACTAATGGCATACACTTAATCAGTGGGCGGAGGGGGGGGGAGGTTTAGTGTTGTCTATCCAGCTGTATTGTACTTACCAGGAGATTTTTACCACAGAGTACGTTGAGGGGAATCTTGTCCCTGGAAATATCGGAACGTCCGTCCGTGAGAACGATAACGACTTTGTTCTCATGCGTCATCAGGCTGAGTGTGTTGGTCAGGGCGAAATCCAGGGCCTCGCCTGTATATGTAGCCTCAGCCAGCCATTTCATATTCCTCACTTTCCTGTACACACACACACACACACACACACACATACATACAACACAACACAAAAATCAATAGCTTTTAAAGGAAATCAGTCAAATAAAAACTCCAATATATACAAATGAGGATCAATCTATTTTACCGTTTATTCATTTATCATTGGTTCATTAGTTACATGTCTAGACTGTGGGAGAAGGGGAAAGGGTTGGACTCACTCATTGTTCACATGTAGTAGGTTGTCACCAACCCACCCCCGAAACAGCTGCACCTCTAAAGCTCTCTCTTAACGAGTTGCAGCTCATTTGTTGTATCCGTAAATAAATAGTAAAACCATGTTTCTACCCCCTAACAGCAAAAACCTTTGCTTCAACATTTCTGCTTGTGTAAAGCATGTTGGCTAGTCATTTTTAAAGGTACATTTTAAACATGACATTTAATTTCCTATTCGTAACAAACACGGTAAATAGACAAATGTGTCAATGAGACAGCTGAGATGCTGCAAAGCCCTTTTGACAGAACTCGCTTTATTCCCCTGCTTATCTCGTTCAGCTTACATGTTAAGCTTTGCTGAACCTGTTGGGGGATTTCTGAACTTGGTGCAAACAGATGATGTTATGTCATCCCCTTGCTCTTAATAAGACCGAAGACTGCTGAAAATTGCGTGTGCGGTGACACTGAAAAATCACCAAAGAAGCGTGAGCTCGATAGATTGCACGTGCATGTGAACTCACTCTTTAAATGCGATGAGGCCAGTGGATTCCAGTCGGATTTTTTCTTGGGCCTGCGATCCACTGTACTGGACTACGCTCAAGCCGGACTGATTGCTTGCAAACTGGAAAGAAAATCACTGCATGGTGACTGTGTGTTTTGGTCTGTGTTGTGTTATGTCTGCAAGCATGCATTTTCCTGTGTCAACATTTCTGCGTCCCACCCATCCTGACTAATTATATCCAAACTGGATGGAGAGAGTCATTGGGGGAGACATCAAAGCAAGTTTCAAAAACCAAGAGACAATGTCTTTCATTTACACTTTTGCTATTTTGAGGTCTGTTCTCAGGGCAGCATTTTTCGAACATCTTTAAAAGATGATTTCACAACGATGGGGGATTATGAAACAATCAGATGTCGAGAGAACTGGCTCGGACATTACCTTGAGTTGCTGGTCTTTGGTCAGTCTGTCTATGACTGTGATGATGAAGTCTTTGGCGAGAGCAAAGTTTGTGGCACCGATACTCTCTGAGCTGTCCACAATGAACGCCAAGTCCAGAGCCGCACACTTACACTCTGGGGGCATAAACAAAATCAGAATGGATGGCAACAGCCGTGGAGGGCGGAAGACAATAATGATAATGACTTTGTTTTAGTTTAGCGCAAACTTACCACAACAAGCTGCGGCACGATTAGGAAAAGGATGAAGGAGGGGACAAACAAATCAAAGTTATTTAACGCAGCATAACCTGGGGTAAACCCTCACAATCTTCAGGTTCGGATTTCAAGTCTGGATAATCAGGTAATGAGTTGAAAAGGGCAAACGTGTTCAGTGTGGTGGACATGTGGCTTTATTTCTGTTGAGCGTTTTCTACTTACAGCAGAGCTTCATGATGATATCCAGAATTTCACATTCCTGAAGAGAGAAGGTGGAGTTCAATGTTACAGGACAGCAATGTACTGTTAAATTACATGACATCACTTAATGGAGGCAAGATTGTTTCAAGCTACTCCAGAATGAGAAAATAAAACATGACAATGGGGATATTTTTCTATACAGAGGACTGGTCGGTGGAAGGCTTCAGGTTTTTGTGTTAAGGAAATTGAATGTATGGCTTTCAGTATCGGTTTCAGGGTGAAAACAAGAGCAGCCTGAAGGGGGGGAATTAAGTCTGGGGTGCTTAGCCGATCTTTCATGGGACGGAAATGAGGGCGAGAGTTCAAATGAAATGGACCGATTGAATTATTTTCATACTCACATCAGTTCCTGGTGGTCCAGGAGGCCCAATAGGTCCCTGCACAGAAAGGGAGATAGTGAAAAAAGGAAGAAATAAGATAGCCCACCTATCAGTGAAAGATGTTTTTTATGTTTAACGTCTATCTGACTTCAAAATAACAAAGAAAAGCACTGGAATACTTTTTTAGTTTATTTTAACTGGAATTTCACTTGAACTCCTTTGACTGCAAACCAGAATCCATCAGTCATCAAACCCACATACACACCCACACATTTGACTGTCTTTCTGCAACAGCGTGTGAATCTTCAAAAAGTTCATCGCCACAGCGTTTTTGTTTTTTTTGCTTTTTTTCACTTGGCTGAAGGAAAACCATCTGTTTTGTTTTAAGAGACATTAAAGTCGGTTTAAGAGCATTCCTTTCTGTGACAAAGACGCCAGTATAGCTTGCATGTGTGCACACAGGCAAACACACATGAGAGAGAGAGATGAAGAGAGAGAGAGAGATTTAGAGAGAAAGAGAGAGATGAAGAGAGAGAGAGAGAGAGAGAGAGAGAGAGAGAGAGAGAGAGAGAGAGAGAGAGAGAGAAGAGAGAGAGAGAGAGAAAGAGAGAGAGAGAGAGAAAGAGAGAGAGAGAGAGAGAGAGAGAGAGAGAGAGAGATGGCCGTTAATTGTAGATTGTATACCAAAGAGTACATGAAGCAAACTGTTGATACAGAAATATGCAGCAGAGACACAAGCCAGAGAAAAGATGGAAAGTAGAGGAAAAGGGAGGAGGAAGAAGAGGAGGCGGAGGAGGAGGAGAGACAGAAAGTAGTGTATGTGTGAAAGTATAAAGTTTGAGGACTTGAGGAACATGTCTTCATGCGTGTTATATTTAGATCCAATCTTCGTTCATCCTTTCACATGGTTTCACAAGCTATCTCGTGCCAGATGGAGAAAGGGAAATGGAATTACTCGACCTTTCCAACATACTCAGAACCAAACTAAGGGATGCCATTTTTTGTGTCTTGCATGCGGTTTGATGTTTTGTTGAGTGCTGAGATTGGCTAACCGAAGCTCATTTTCTTGGGATCATTAACAACCTCTGACCACAGCGAGTGAAATCCACCGTGCTAAGCTTTGCTTTGCTCTTGTTGAAGGTCTGAAAGGTCTGGTGGTATTCTGTGATTCTAGTGTCTGCAAATCCCACATGAAGACCAAATCAAACTATTAATCAAGCTTTGACATGGAGCTCCATTGTTGCCCAACAACTCTTTAAATCCTATGAGAGCAGCACAATTGCAATGGCTGGCACACCTCTTCGTTAGCAATAACACAGGGACAGTAGTTTGTTTCGTTTACTTTTCCAGGGCTGTAAATACTCACAAGAGATATGTGTATTAATCTGCAGCTGAAAATATTTCCCAACAAATACATCGTTTTCTCCTGTTTAAGTGACGTCTGTTGAAAACAACACTGTCCTGCTACTGAAAAAGATTGAGCGATTCATTTTTTTAAAAATAAATAAGAGCATATTTTCCTAAAATTTTATTTTTCAGGAGCGAATGGGCTTGAGCGCTACTCTCAGTCACACAAACAAATACATTCTTTGAAATAGTATATATATAGATATGCAATGCAAAGTGTATGATTCAGCTAGGTTACTGTAACACGATGTTCAGCTGCAGGCAATCACAACAGTGAAACAGTAAAATGACCCCAAAATAAGTTTGAATGTGAGAGTAGATAAATGGTTTACACATGTGGACAAACCTACACACATACACACACACACACACACACACACACACACACACACACACACACACACACACACACACACACAGGCAATCAGCTCTCTGATTTTCTTACCGGATTGCCTTCTGGTCCTCGGTGACCTTTGGCCCCTTTGTTTCCTGGAGGCCCTGGTTCATCGTTCTGTAAAAAGAGAAAATTAAAGGAGATTGAGAGAGAGGCCCACACCTGCATTGAGTTTCTTTTTTAAAAAAAAGAAAAGAAAAGGTATCATTTGAAAGGATAACAACACTCATTACATTAATGTTGTGTACGTGTACAGTATTTAGGTTAAATGTGTAGCGCTGTAAACATCCGTCGTGGTTTGAACTAATTTTTATGACTTTAAGACAGCTTTTTTTTCTTATGGGTGTGTTATAAATTAGAAAGCCTACATAGGACTGCTGCACAGTTATGTGCATGTGCTGTGATGTCTTGATTTGTTGTCTTGCTCTCAGTGTTGATAAATAATCTGGACCACCTGGTGGAATAGCGATGTAAATTTGGGAGTCATCGGCATAAAATCAAAGAGGGACACATACAGTGAGAAAGGTAATGGGCCTAATATGGATGCTTGAGATACCCCCACCCCATTGGAGAGAATGGGAATCAAAAGTCTTTCAGCTTTTCAAACACTTTCTAAGGGAAAGGTCTGAGAAAAGCATCTGAATCCAGTTCAAATCCATATGGAAGCCAGGTCTGGCCCGGCCCGGCCCGGCCCGGCTTGCATCTGCCACACCAGTGCAGCTGGTGCTTTGGCTGCTCGCTCACCCTGCAGCTGCTGCACTGACCTACTGCTGATCGCTATGAGATTGAGACTGTAGAAATGGGGGGAATAAATAGCTTAAACACTGGAAATCAATTCAGGACAAATTATCCCATTTTTTTGTTCCCTGTTCCCACAGACGCTCAAAAGAAGCAGCGGCATCTTGTTTTGAGGAGAACTATGGACAGCTGCGGAGGATGCGGATGCTACACGTAATGGAGCAAACAGCTTTCAAAGTGACTTGCGATAGCACAAGCGTGGGTTTAAAGAACTAATTTACTCAAGCCTTATTCAACAGAATAGGGCTGCATTTATTTTCTTCATCAAAAAATGAATTTCCCTTTAGGGACTAATCAGGTAAATATTCATTCATTCAGATGCAGAAAAGGGTTTTGTCCACACAAAGTACATTTTGATTTGTAGTCACATGGGCGCCTAAAAGGGCAAAAGGGTCACAAATCATCCCAATAAATATATTTTGCTCTTTGATCTGAGTTGGAAGCAGACTTAAACCAGCAGATCTCCACTGCTCCTATAGAACCATCTTCCTAAAGTGGACCGAATATGAAAGAGAAAGAGAGGTAGAGGGAAGGTAATGTCAACCACCTGGATTTTAACACACACATGCATAGTTGCTGTCAGCCTTGAAAGAGCACACACACAAACACACGCACACACACACACACACACACACACACACACACACACACACACACACACACACACGGGTTCAATTACTGCACATTCTCAACTTCAAACATTCTGATGTAGAAAACATGGGTCATATCATCCCCACAGACACAACCCCCCCACCCTCCGCCAAACACACACACACACACACACACACACATTCTGACCCTTTGTCATATTTGACGGCGCGCAGCCAGATGTGACTGTTCGACGTACGTTGTCAAATACGTGTATATTAACATTCCAAAGTGTATTCGCTAAATGGTGAAAAAGGTGAAGAAGTCAAAAGGTTTGTCTCCATCGTTATCTCCTCTGACCCCCCCCTCCCCTCCTCCTCACCTCGCCACACCTCACCCCGCTCCCTCTGGCCAAAGAAAGTGCAGGCAACAAAGTACATGTCTGCACATTGTGAAAATATTTAAACAATTTTAAAACCTGTCGCTCAAACATCAGTGGCATCATACTCTCTGAATGTGTTGTTGGCCAGTTTGACGTCACACGATTTCAAGTCAAACCGGCAAACTGCTTCTTCCGCTGCACGGCTCAAAAAAGTGAACGGCCGAGTGTAAAACTTGTGGAAACAAACAAATGACTGTTCATAGACAAGACTATACGGACTGTTAAAAGAGAAAAAAATGAGTTGGATGAATGCCTCTGAGAATAAGTGGAATGTAATGGATGTTATATTTTCCAAGGAGACGATCTTATTATGCATTTCTATTCAGGACACATGGACCAGTAGCGGAGAGGAGATTTGCATTGGGAGATAGCTCGCCTGGCTCAAGAAGTTACTGCTGCAGGCCAGATTATAAAGCCCTTCCAGGCTAATTTTTATTTGTGATGTTGGGCTTTAGAAAATAAACTGAATTGAGTAGAAAGAAAGTTGGGCAGATAACTGATAGCAGAAAACCACAACTCTTCATTTAAACACTCGTTGTATGAATTGAATGAGATATATAACATTTTTATTAGTGAACTGTAGATGAGCAGGTAGGCTGATTACAGACAGCGCTAAGCTGGCTCGCGTGTTTCCAGTCTTTATGCTAAGCTAAGCTAACTAGCTGCTGGCTCGAGCTGAATACTTTTAGACTAACTCTTGGCAAAAAAATTAATAAGTGTATTTGCGAATTAAACTCTAAAACTTTTTCTTTTAGCACAGGCGCTGGTAACAAAATGACATATTTTACTACAAGTGCATATCAATAAAATGTAAAAGTGATGCTCATTTGAGGACCATATACACTGCTGTCACTACTCAAGAATATGAACGTATATGGAGGTAAACATTGAGGCGACTGCAGTGCCACAAGTACTTAATAAGAGGTAAACTGATCTGACACAATGTAAATCCAAAGCTTACTGCGTGTGACTCGTCTGGAAGACAAGAGGTCAGGATGCACATACGGATGACATACGGAGGAGAGAAAGTACAAACAGAAGTGTTTATGTCAATGTTAATGCAAACATGGCCGACTTAAACCTGGGGTTAAAGTGTTAAAATGGGCGATCCCACACACACGTCCAGTTGCTATGCACACACGCACGCACATGTACTTGCGGGCACACACACACACACACACACACACACACACAAACAAACATACACACACACACACACTAAAAGAAGTGAACAGTCCTTCATCGTTTCTGCTCATTTCCTGGTATCCTTGACAACGACATATACACAGCTGCATGAGCTCAGAGCCTTCATCCCCAAAGACACACACACACCCACCCACACGCACACACACACACGCACACACACACACGCACACACACACACACAAAATGTCTTCACATATAGAGAGCATTTCCAGCTGCAGAACAGAAGGTGAGAGCAAGTGTGAGAGCGAGATGGATGGACTAAGGAAAGTATGTGAGGGTCTAATGCAGAAAAACAAAATAAAAGTCGGAACTGAAAAGTAAAAAGTGATTATAATAATACGTGAAAAAAGAGACCAGAAAGAAAGAAATATGTATTTGCGACCATAAACCGAGACATGTGACTCACATCCTGCCGGGGCTCTCTGCCAAGAAGGGATTGAGGAGAGATAAAACGAGATCAAGAGCGAGGAACAACTGCAAAAAGGAGACAAATCAGAGGCAGACTCACATCGGGGCCTGAATCTCCAGCGTCTCCGTCATCTCCCTTGGGTCCAGGGGTTCCCTTGCCACCCTAAAGGTCACACCGCAAATGCCAGAGGTCAAGAGGCAATTTCACACTGAACTTCAAACATGGACGCTCATATTGACATGTAAATGTTAACTAGTAGGGCGGCCAATCTGGTTCAGCTTAGTTTAAAGCTTCCGTATAGATTTTGGTTTTGACCCAACATGTGATTTCTAATAAAAGAAGAAAAAAAAGAAAGTTGAAAGAGAACTTACCGGCTCACCAGGGTCACCGCGGGACCCAGGATAACCCTACAAAAGACATGATTGTTCAGAATCAGGTACACGGAGCCCAGTGTGTCACACACCACGTGCAGTGACTACCATCAACCCTCACCTGGAAACCAACACAACCCGCAGTTCCGTTTCCTGCTGCGCCATCTTCTCCCTGAAATTCAGAAAGAGAAACAATTACACATCCATCTGCTTGCTCAAACCTCATGTCAAAGAACATAATGGATGGCACACATCTGTCTCCCACACTCACCCTCTCCCCCATCTGGCCTCTGTCTCCCGGAGCTCCTTTGATTCCTCTTGGCCCTTTGGGTCCCTGTGATGAAAGCAGCGATATGATTAGAAACATATGAAATGAGACGCGTGTTGAAAACGTTTGAATGTTCCGTTTACGAAACAATTATTTATAGCAATCTGTTTCAGGTTATGGCGATCCCATAACTTAGCCCTAGATGCTGTAACAATGTGTGTAACATACATGATTTATGATAATATCAGCCTTTTGATTGCTGTTGATACAGTCAACGGCACATTATGATGCGTTACAGATGAAGCTGTAAAGTTGCTTTCGGTTATATCATTTTAAAGCCCCTTAAAACAAAACTTCAAGACATCAAATATGTATGACTTAATACGCACCAATTACAGTTTAGAAAAACCTAATACTGTCAATTAAAATGCATTTTTTATACTCCAACAGTTATCTTCATGGGAGTGTTGTCTGATCAGCATCAACTAACAGGGACCAAACAACCCACCAACTGTGATCGGATTCTGATTTGAATCCCAATTTTCCAACTGATCCTTTTTCCTTTAAAAAGAAGAGATTAGGTCTGATAAAAGCACTAATACAAACAACTCCCATGGTAGATAACCAGAACGGTTCTAACTTGTGGTCAAGTAGGATCCTATCACTAGAAGCAAGGCGATGATTCTGGGTGCTCTTAGCACGATGTTGGACTCACTTCTGGTCCAGGTGGGCCTTCATCCCCTCTGTAGCCAGGAGACCCGGCCCTGCCAGACTCGCCCTGGAAAACAACACCACCGTTAATGAGACATCGTTAAAACACTCCAACAAAGACAACCACATGGCTAAAACTGAAAAACAAACCTAGCAACGGCCGTTGACACCATTTCGGTTGAATTATGAACCAACACAACCTACAACACAAAGTCCTGCTGCATATTTTTCAAGATTATTAGTTCATATCCTGAACTAAATGGATTTTTTTGTTTGTTTTAATAAAGATATGACAATTGTAAGCATTTACAGACATTTCTGTATGATAAAAGCCTAGAAAAATACACTGTTTTCCCAGCGTAGGAAAGCACATTGCCAATGCTGGACGAGTCTTTGTAGGTCCAACTGTTGTTTAAAGTCAGATGAGAGGATCAATACTAAAGTCATCACAGTGTTCAGCCTCGCTTGAAGTTCCCCATTGAATTCCCCAAAGCTGTCTGATCCTCACATTGCAGCTGGTACATTTGACACATAATTTATAAAATGGAAAACAAGACGTTGTTGCTAATAGACAGAGTTAGAGTTTGAATTGTTTCCATTTCCTGGCAAACAAACAGCTGGTTCCAGCTGCTGCAAGCAGCAGCCCAGTCCTGTCCTTATAGTGAGGTCACACTGTCGCAATTGAAAAAAACAACACTTAAATGTAATAGTGAGTATGTATACTGTGTTAGATTTCCTGCAGGCTACTTTATAAAACGTGTGTTTAAGCCTGTATACAGCGTCAGCTACACTCTATCCATGTACTGGATTGCCAGAGCTGAAAAAACAAATGCTCTGCACATCTGACTCAAGTTAAGACCGAATATAAGAACATTTGCATAAGTGTCAGTGCTTCGCTCTTTTAAAGTTAACACTGACCAAAAATACATTAAAAAAACACTGTTATTGTGTGACAATATATTTAATACAGTACATTACGGCTCCTTTCAAATAATGCAAATGAAGTCCAGCACATTACTGCATGTCAGTTTTTCCCTGAGTGCATGAGGTCGGCCCACCGTGTCAGTTATTCCATGTTTTCGGTACATTTGGGTTCTTTACTATTCATTCAGCTCTGATGAGGAGATGAGGCGCAGCAGAAAGCACAAAAGAACCATTGAAAGTTCTGACATCACAGAGGTTACCACAACTAATGCTTGTAACATATTATTATTATTACACTGCCTGGTGCCTTATTAAGAAAACCATACTGAGGCTTTGGCTCATGCGCACGGAGAGAAGAACTGAGTCAGAGGGGAAAGACTGAGTGTCGATGTTCCGAGGAGTAAGAAGTGGGAAGGAGAGAGGGGAGCTGGAGGAGTGAGCCAGGTTCGCCTCTGTTTAGGCTTCTGCCCAGTGCACTCCCCGTCAACGCAAAATATGGACGCACACGCACGAGTTCTCACACGCGCACGCGCTCTCTACGACTGGAAAGAAAAGGATGCTGCCAGAGAGAAAAGTGGGCGGTTCCTAACTGACAGTGTAGCTGTAGCTGCTGTGTGAGTCCATGTAGATATGTGTGTGGTTGTAGATGAGTGTGTCTTACGGGGTCTCCGTTGGGGCCAGCGGAGCCCTCCCTTCCTTGCTCTCCACGGGGCCCTGGCTCCCCCTGGCAAGGACAAGAACAAATGTGTAAAGCTGAAGGCATTCATGACTGTAACAATAGATAAGTGAAGCAGAAGGAGCCAAGTTTCAAACAAAAACTTTAAACAAAGTTAGATTAGGAGGACACAGGGAATTAGTTTTCCATTAAGGCCAGTGTGGCTTCAGTTGACTCATACTGCTAAACAATATTTCCCATGCATGTCTGAGGAAGAAGTGCTAGAATCAGATAGACATTAAGGGGCTCCTCCTCCTCCTCTTCCTCCTCCTCATCTTACCACGCCTCCTCTTGGACCTCTGTTTCCACGGGAACCTTGCTCGCCCTTCTCTCCAACTTGTCCCTACAAGGGATTTAAAAAAATGTTAACACACATTTTGGTAGCTGTCACAATCTCATTCGCACACGCACACACACACACACACACACAATTGAAAGACTATATATTGATCCTATTTACGGTCTCGCCGTTCCTTCCGTTCTGTCCTGTTTCGCCCTGAAACACACACACAAAGCAGGACGTTAGATGGACCGCTAACGACCGCAAAGTTGATGCTTCCGCCGTTGTCGGGAGGTTCATCGCTTACGTCATTGCCGCGCTCTCCTTTGTCCCCGTTGTTTCCGGGAGGGCCTGGCTCACCCTGTCACAACACAGACATTTGCACGTGTATCATATTCCCTGCGTAGTTTGAGGCACTGTGAACAGGTCTGTCGCTTGCCATTGTGATTCTCTCTGCACTGATCTACCTGCGGTCCCAGAGGGCCATAGCTTCCAGGCCTTCCCGGTTCGCCGTCTCTTCCAGGATCTCCCTGAAACAAGCACACAAAGTCTTATTACAGACCACGGAAAGGCTATCTGAAATCTTCAAGAGCGCATATGTTATTTCATCTGTTACCTTTGCTCCTTTCAGTCCATAAGGACCAGAGTCTCCTTTCGGTCCAGACTCTCCTTGCAGGCCCTGGAAGCCGAAAAACACAGACATCGTCTCTCAGTACATGATCACAAGCAGCTGAAGCCACAACACTCAATCTCGGAGGCCCGTCGTGCACATATGCTCACGTATGCGTGCTTGTTTACAGTGCGACAGTATGGCTTCATTTAAACAATCTGACAGCAGGGAATGTAAACGCTGCTGTGATTACGAGCCAAGGGCCAAGTGCGCCTGCAGCGGGGCGCGATGCCGGTCTGGGCCGAGCCGGGGGTGGCATTCCTAAACATGCAACTGTTGCTAATGGCTAATCTGTAAACAATGCGGCTGCGCCTCAGGCAGCTATACGGATACGACCCGTCTGAGTCTGTATGTCTGTTAAAGTAGATTATAAGACACCGAAATAGAAAGATACAGAGTGTGTGTGTGTGTGTGTGTGTGTCCTAACAAACAGATGCCCATCTGTGTATTTGCAGTCATCCAACCGGATGTCATCGTTAGAGTGCGCTAACGTCTCGTGATTTGTTTCCGTCTGGTTGTGATTCAAACAGCCTTTAATGTGTGACATATGTGTGAGTGCAGTCAAGGACAAAATGTCGGACAGCGACGGCGAGATTATTCTAAGATTGAGGTACTCACGTCTGATCCGGGGGATCCTTTACAGCCGGGAAGACCAGCGAATCCATCCTCCCCCTAATAAGTGAAACCAGAGAAACGTCTCTTTAAACAAAGTCAGAGTCGCCAAGAGAACAGCCAGATGACCAGAGATGCTTTGTTGGAATGTGCGTGTGTCTGGCACTCACCTTGCGTCCGTCAATGCCATCGTTTCCCCCGCGACCTTTGTCTCCCTGAGATTTAGCGAAAGATAAAAACAAAGAAAAGATGTGGGGAAAAACAAAAGTGACAGAAGAAGAATGTAATCATTAGCTTTCAGAGATATCACAGTTGGAGATCAACCGTCTGAAGATCAAACAGCGGGTAGGAGGAGCTCACCTTGAAGCCTTTGTGTCCTCTATCACCCTGCAGATAGAACACACAACATCAGTCAGCCGTGCGCTTCAATCACACAGTACGGCAATCCAAGAGCCTACGCTGAATCATGAGTGTAATTTTTGTGCTCTGAGATTACCTTTCCTCCTTTGCCACCGCGGTCTCCCTGGAAAGAGAAATACACGCGTCATTAGCATTAGCATCGCACGCAGCAAAGTGATTGGTGAGGCGGGTCAAGTCTTTCTTGGGATCGTCAACGGCTGAACAGCACAGACAATTACAAACACATTCAGGGCCATCACACTGCAGACAAACTGTGTAACAAAAGAGGACTGGACCGCAAAGGAGCTACATGGAGAAACCGACCTTTATCTGAAGACCACAATATGTACAGCAAGTAACCGGAATATGTGACTTCCTACGTGTGGCGATAAGATGTAACTCATTACATACGGCACTTAAAAACCCTGTAAGTGCACTCTACCTTCATTCCAGTGTAACCAAGAGGACCAGGATCTCCAAGGCTGCCCTGTAACATACAGATAGAAATATTAGATCATCTGAATGACATGCCCAGCAAGCCTGCATGACAAATCCAAAAAGGATGTGATGATTGTTTTGTTTGTTTTGCATGCATGTCTGTGTGTTGGTGGTGGTGACAGAGGAGAACGACCTACCACGCTGCCAACATCTCCTTTCTCTCCTGGCATCCCTGGTCTACCTGTTTCTCCCTGTAGAGAGGAAACAAGACAATGTAAAGTTCTGACAACCACCTGAATTGCAACTGACTGCTCTGGCTGCAATGCTTCATAGTGTATCATCACACCTTTGCACCGATGTCTCCCTTTGGTCCTACATCCCCTCCTGGAGCCTACAGACAAAACAACAAAATACAAAAAAAGTGAAACAACCGCTCAAAGAACAAAAGAACAAAGATTGAGAAGATTCTATGTTGGGGATATAATAATGAACGGCATACTTACAACGCAGTCGAAAGAGCAACACTAAGGAGAAAAAGAAAAGAAAGATAATTAACACCGTAGAGAGAAAAAGGTGTCCCTATGTCTGCATATATGTAGAGGATTTTAGTGGTAAATCTAAAAAAGGAGACGTGGGATGACCCTATTCTTTCTGGTTTGATGTTTAGTTTATCTAATGACAGCAGGGCGGAGCCAATATTTAAGATAGAGCTGCAGTAAATTTGGGAAAATCACTGCAATCTCCTTTTAGCTTCCTGTGGCGGTCCTGAGTGACCCCACCCTGTTTCCTGGTATAAGAGAGTTAACATGGCAGTGGAGGCCAGTTGTAACAAGATACACAAACTGAGAACGAACAAGATGAATGTAACGACGTCAAAAAGACACACAAACACACATGCATACGCGCACAAAATTCAGATTCTCTAAACATCTCAACTATATTAAAGCTAGATGTATTGCACTAAATAAACACCTCAAGTAGACACAAATGAATCCACTGTGCTCAGTGGAGATTTGATTTGTAAATATTTACTAGCCGTGACATTCAGCCAAAGTATTTGACAGTAAGTTTGTCTTATTCAAGTCGCATCAGAAAAAAGTATTGTAAACACTTCTGCAGTTGGAATATTTAGTTTAAAAAATATAATATTGACTCACCCCTCAGTTAAGTCATTTTTTAGACATGTTGCTCAGATCTAAATGAACTAAATGAACTAAATTAATTCATTAGTACAGTACATGCACAATTACTGCGTGCCGACTCCTTTACATGCAGATAGCAAACATTTTTTTTCTTGACTTCCATTCAAAACCAGCTTACCGCATCCTTTGTCTCGTTTGTCTGAAAAGATAGAAAGAAAACTGAGTTAGTTCAAACTCCAAATGTTGAATTATGCTTATGCAGAGAAGAGGAGAGGAAAGTAGAATAGAGGAGAGGAGGATACATACGATCATTTCAATGATGGCTCGAATAGTTCCCATCTTTGTGGATCTGGTGTCGTCTGCAGCAGTGAAGTTCTGTCTGTAGCTCGGGTCTGTGGCGATGAGTGACAGTCGGGTCTCCTGGAGACACACAAGATGCAAACATCATCAGTGCATTGCTGCAAAGAGCAGCTACAATATGCTTTCTGGTAAACAATAGATTGACTGAGCTCTAAAAGATCATTTCTGGAACATTATTGCCATCAATCCAGTCATTACGCAGTGTGTAAAAAATGGCACTTACGTCTCGGCAGAAACACACAAGAATGCATGTTTTAAAATACCTGAATTACCTGAAGAATGTGGAAATATATACAGACATATACACTTCATGGGTTCAGATCCAAAATAAATATATGTGGTCCGAGTTTTAGACCTTGTGAGTAATGCCATCCAGAAAATGTAGGTCAGTTTACTTGACCCTCAACTCAGTTCACTTTAATTTAATTTCACCTTTTATGTTAACACAGACAGCCTGCTTGAGGGTAGAGACTTGGTTTTGTTAAAAAAAAAAATGGATTCAAAATTTTGGCTCCATGACATTGGCAGTTTGAGTTCATCAGATCCAGTGTTTTTAGTATAAAACTCTCTGTTTGTTTCAAAAGTGCATTTTTGAACAGACACAGGATTTTATCCACCATCTCTTACGATTGTTTTTAAACGACCAACCCCAAGAGGCATGAAGTACAAACAAGGAGGATGTGAGGAGGATGTGCAGGAGGATAGAAGGAGGACTGGTGGCGAGATGAGGTTTCGTGGCAGCTTGCAACTGCCTTTTTTAAGTAAAAGCTTAAAAATGTATTTATTGAAGTATTATATATCAAAGAACAAAGCCTACACTTGTGTTAACCCCAGACTTTATTTCAGGCATCGAACCCAATTAAAAAAAAACAACGGAAGAGCAAAAAAAAAGTCATTTCCGGATTTTAGGGTTTATTAAATCAAATCTTAATTACTTATCAGAAGGTTCTTTTTTTAAAGCTTCAGTATTTTCCGTTCAATTTCAAAGAGTAAATAGGTTAATAAGTTAAAATATATAATGTATTGTTCATGTATCATTAGGACTGTGGGGAATTGGTTAACTCAGATTGTTCTGAAAGATGACTTTGTTCACGCTGAACTTAGATACAAATTAAAAACACACTATATTATTAAGAAACCGACTGAAAAAAACTATGTATTTAGTTAGAGTGATTGGGAAATGTATTGTGCAAACCACTATATAAGTACAAATGTGTGTGTGCATATTTTGTACCTCCTGGTCAGGTGAGATGGCAACAGCGAACACTTTGACTCCATGTTGCTTGGCTTCATTAGCGGCCTCCTGCACGCCGCCACATGGCTCTTTGTAACCAGTAATAGGATGACCATCAGTCACGACCACGATGTACTTGTTCTCTTGGTAGTGCGTTCCCCTGCAAGCAGACGCGCAAACAAATAAATAACCTTCCTCTTACGACTACTTCCTCTGCTGCAGTGTGTGTGTGTGTGTGTATTGCCATTACCCAATGAGCATCTGAGCAAGGCCCTCCTTGATGGCACAGTCGGTATATGTGCCCTTGCCGATGAAGTCGATGCGTGTGATGTCATCCTTCAGGGCCTTGCGATCTGTCCTCAAGTCGCTCAGCCCGCGAATGATTTTGACTTCGTCACTGTAGTGCAGAGCTCCGGAGTTCCACGTCAAGGTGCGGTCGCATCGGTGACGACTGTTAAGCAGAGTAACGGTCATCTGATAGTCAACATACGTATTACTATGCAACATGGTAAAGACGGTGGAATAGATACATTTGTTTATTTGCGTGCTGCACTTCATTACAGCTTTGTGGTCACTGTACTTTACGTGAGTATTTACATTGCATGCTACTTTATATTTTTACTCCACTACATGTCAGAGGCAAATACCGCTTCAGTTACTTTGCAGATTGCAAGTCTGCATTTAAAACCTGTAACGACCGAATAAATTGGTAAAACCAAAGTACTTCTTTCGTTTTTATTGTTATTTCTCTTAAAGAGTAACTTAACACCAGACAGAAAGAGGGTTTCACTGCCCCCCGTGGTTAAAAGTGTAAATCGTGGGCGTGGTTTGTTGTGACGTCACGGTGTCTCAGAATGCACCGAGACATCACTGCAGCACCTTGTGAAGTTAAACCACTGTTTACTTCCTCTTTAAGTTAGCTTTTATGATTGTGTGTGTGTGTGTGTGTGTGTGTGTGTGTGTGTGTGTGTGTGTGTGTGAGTGCGTGTGCATGTGTGTAACTTACTATTCCTTGAGTTCATCTATGAAGTTGTTGGTGAAGGTAATGATCTGGTCAATATAAAATTTGGGAGGTTTTGATCTGAGAGCGACACTCTCAGATGTATCCAGCACAAAGAACAGGTCAACCGGACAATCTGTTCACGAAACAAACAAACAAACAAACAAACAAAGATGGCTGTCAGCAAATCTCATTTATTGAACAAGGTTGCGTAGAGATGGTCACCCCCTGATTAGTGTCACTCTTGCGGGACGGTTGAGGTTCGGCATTGACCTCAAATGGTTGCGGTAAGGATAGGTCTTCGCTCAATCAAGGGTTACCATCTCTACATGACCATTCAGCAGCAACGTGTGTATGAACCATGATCCAAAAGGCATGCAATCAATCATGCACCCATTAATTCAAGTGACGTCAGCACAGGTAACACTACTGCCACCCTGGAGGCCTAGGCTAAGCCAACAGGAACCTTGGAGCACCCTGCGCCCAATCATTTGATGGTCCGTCCATCTTTGTACAGGTGGACAGGTCCAGGCCTGGACTGACCCTCACTGTTAGTGTGCACACCTGTACAATAACTGTTGCAGGGCACCTTGGCAGGGCTGAGGCGCCCTCACCTGCTTAGGCATCCACAGCACTGGTAGAACTTAGTCTGCTTTACACCCCAACCCTTACTATTCAAGCCCAATTAAACAACCACGGGACCGAACAAGGGCCTGCTCACCGTGGGCTAGGCTACTGACATCCTCTGCACTTACATTCACTTGTTATTGCGTCTATGCTGCTGATTTGTGAGGCTCCTCAGACTTCGGAAAGTGCGTAACCCCAAAAAGACAACGAACATCTGGACTAGCTTTGGCAGCAAACCTCACATCAGCATATGAAATGTCACATTCAAACACAGAAAGACCACCGTACATGCAACATAATGTACACTAACATCAGATACCAGAACGTGGTCTTGCTAAGTACTTCATACTTTCAGCGAACTTACCCGCAAACTTTTGTTTTTGGTTCTGCGCTTGGGCTCCAGCCATGAAGGCGCACAGCAGCGCGAGGAGACCAAGAGTCTCCATGGCTAAACTGCAAAACGTTTAAAGTTTTAAAGAAACAAACAAAACACAACACCCCAGTCCCCAGAAAAACAAACACCGGAGCACTCCGGCACCCAAGCCCGGTACCTTTCAACCGATTCGGTCAACTTTTGCTAATCCTGCGCTCCGCCGCAGTTTTTCCGAGGCGAGACACAGAGCGCGCAGAGGAGGACCAGAGCGCACGGCGAGGGGGGAGGAGGAGGGGGAAGAGGAGGAGGAGGATAGCGTTCACGCGCGTTTTCGGAACACGATGAGGGTTACAGGGAATAGAGCGCGCACGGGGCCAAAAGTGTACACAAAATCCCAGATATGCCTGCTTCCTTACAAGGTCCACCGGGACATAAGAATAAACAAGAAACCTGCTGACTGCGAGGGAGGCTCCAATATGCACAGATTGGGATTTTTTTTTCTTTGTAGGAAAGAGAGTGCACGTACAAACTGATCTAGATTATGTTGCAATGGTTTCTAGACATCTATGATGAGAAATCATCTGTGGGTCTGTGGTTCGGATCCCGGGCGGGGCGGGTTTCGGATACTGGTCTGGCAGGTCCTTCTGTGTGGAGTTTGCATGTTCTCCCCGTGGCAGCGTGGGTTCTCTCCGGGTTCTCCGGCTTCCTCCCACAGTCCAAAGACATGCTGCATAGGTTAATTGGACTCTAAATTGCCCGTAGGTGTGAATGTGAGTGTGAATGGTTGTTTGTCTATATGTCTGCCCTGTGATGAACTGGCGACCTGTCCAGGGTGTACCCTGCCTTCGCCCCTTGACAGCTGGGATCGGCTCCAGCGCCCCGCGACCCTAATGAGGATAAGCGGTTAAGATAATGGATGGATGGATGGTTTCTAGACATCTATGATGAGAAATCAGTGAATGCTTTGTTGCCAAATCCTTTTTTTATTAATACTTTTTCAATGAAACCTGCTAGCGCCATGCAGAACAAGAACTACACACTGGAGTAACTTCATCAAACTTAATGAAAAGCAGCTGACGCATCTTGGAAGCATTTTGTATTATTTTTCTGTGGAAGTCTCTCTTTTCTGTGGGCGGGGTTTGAGGACATCTGGTTCACTTTGGCGTCCAGACCCGACCTGGACATTAAAGTAAGAAGAGGAGGAGGAGGAGGAGGAGGAGGAGGAGGAAAGGGGAGTGTGTGTGTGTGTGTGTGTGTGTGTGTGTGTGTGTGTGTGTGTGTGTGTGTGTTCCGATTTTTCCTTGGAAGCAGATGGAGACACAGCGCCACCTAGGGCTCCCCGTGGGCTGATCTTGGAGAGGGCATTGGAAAAGAAAGAGTTTCGGGGTGCAGCGAGGCACTTCCATGGGAGGCCGCCGAGAGTGGAGGCGTGGATCCTTCATCGGGTGGTTGTGTGTGCTCAAAACTGTGGGACTGCATGGAAGCTCTGGCCTGGGCTCAGATTTTCCACTGATTCAGGGAGAAGGGAGGTGGAGTGGTAAAGAGAGAGAGAGAGAGAGAAAGAGAGGGTGGAGGGAGGGGGTCATCTGGTAATGATTTGTGTTTATTAGCAAGCTCTCGGTAAATCTGCTGGATGTTTGGCAGCTGTTGGGGTGCATATAAAGTGTGATGCATGCATTTTGGGACGTCTCAATCCCAGCCCCTCATCAGGAATACGTCACGATAAAATTCACGAGGAATTCATGAGCCAAGCACTTAGGGAGTGTTTTTAGTTTTCCCCCTGTTACGATGGTGATTTTGTTCAAAGGAGGACACCTCTTGTGAGCCCTTTTTTACAGTCCTGAAACTGGCAGATTGAGATCCGTGAATTAACTTAATAGGGAGTTTTTATCGTTCACCCAGAGGGTATAGGACATGTCCTTAAAAAGGTCAGGATAAAGCTCCATTACATGTATATATATGGGGTTCTTATGGTCATGGAAAACCTGGACAAGTCATGGAATGTTAAAATGGTTACTTCCAGCCCTGGAAAAGTCCCAAACGTTTTGGAATATTAGTATGTTTTTCAAAGAAAGACACTCAAAATGTAAGCAGGCATACATACAGGCATCTATATAAATGTTTATTCTTTTAATCCAACTAGTGTCTCTCATTCATTTGAATCATTTAAGGTATACTGCTTTGAAATCCTCAGTTTAAATACTACATTTGATCACTTTTTCACGTTTACAACCAGATTTCACAAAATGTTTGATCATGGAAATTTGGTTTAAAATCATGCAAGAGTCATGGAAATCCATTGGTGAATGAACCCATAAAAAAGAGAATACACATACTTTCCTAAGCTGGGAGGTTCTGTACAATGTCTTCTTGTACTCAGCCCGTTGGCAGACGAGACTGAGTGTAAGTTTCCACAGAATTCTAATTCTGTGGAGATTAGGAGCATAGGGATAGTGCTGGGAACAGACAGTGTCTCTGGCCTTGTTTTTGTGAGGTTCTTAACAGCTTGCAACATTTACTACACCACCACTACCACCAACACAGTATTTGGGGTTTGATCTCCCTGAATGGCAAAGATGTTTCTTGTTTTAAAAGAATGTGGTTCAAAAACTACTCTGCAAACTAAAGTGACCACGAATAAAATGAAACACAACACGGCCCAAGGGAGAAATTGAAATACACTAAAGTCATCAAAGCACAGATGGAGGATAATAATCTCAAGGTTAGGCCGTGACACAAGGCTTTCATTTGCCTGAGGTCCAAGTTAAAGTGTAAGGGCCCTGGGAACGGTGGGGGTCCAGATCAAATGGCACCATGCAAATGCAGCAAAACGGCATGCAGTGATCGTCTTTGTTGTGACTCAAACCACATCAGATACTGCCAGGCGCGAGTCGAAACAGCCGGAAATTGCACACTAATCAAGATTCTGAGCCACGCCAAATGCAGTTAATGAGAGGAAATGGGCCAGCCTGACTTCCGCTGCACTAGTCCCTTCTGAGATGTCTTGAATTGTCTCCAGTCGGCAGTAAAACAGAGTTGTTGTTTTTTCAATACTCAGTATATACCAGTTGCAAACCACTGCCTGATGACGCAAGGTGGAAAATAGTTACTGGTCACTTGCTGCCATCTAGTGAAACCTTCCGATAGCAAATGTAACTGCTCACACTTATTTCTGTTAGACATTTTCCTGTTAAATAAATGAAATCAACATGCGCCATGTATAACCCAGGTCATTTAATGTGACATTTACAAACCTCACAATAACATAATGGGGGATATAAATAAACGGCCTACAGGGAAAAAAAAAGTAGTGATGAAAATAAATGGAGCCATCATTATAACTTTGCAATCTCACAATATTTGTTTCTTTCAGCATATTTACACAGAACCGACATGTTCACTTTCATCACTATCGAGGCCTCTCCAAAAATATATATCTTCATCAATATTACAGATTCTGAACATACAGCTTCTCACCTAAATAATATCCAGAATAACATCCAAACATCATGCATGAGAAACTGAAGAAAAAAAAAAAATGGAAAAAAAGGTTCAAGAAATGAGGGGACAAAGCTTGTGCTGATGTTTAAGAAATTGTTCCATATTTTGTAAAATACACTCTAAATTGGAGAAGATTCGACACCACTCTTGTGTAAGAATCAGCAACAAAGTAAATACGTTCCTAAAATATCAAACTATTGCTTTAAACTTTCAAATAGTCATCGACGACTGACGTGACTATATTTACTTTACAGTGAAGAGAGAACTGTACTGTCCGGCATCAGTCAGCACGCCTTCGTGTATTGCTTGCTTCAGTGGGTCCGTTGCAGCTGTAGCAGCCTTACTGTCCCTATGTGGGTCAAATGCTCGGCTCTCGCTCGTCCTCCAAGCCCGACTCAGTTCATGTTAGAGTGGCTCTTCAGGTGCCTCCTCAAGTGGTTCAGGCAGGTGTAGGTCTTGGGACAGATCTGGCAGTGGTACGGCCTCACTCCCGAGTGGTTCAGCATGTGCTGCTTCAGCACACTTCCGTCCGAGAAGGCCTTCCCGCACTGCGTGCAAACGTACGGCCGCTCCCCCGTGTGCACGCGCATGTGCACGGTCACCTTGTGTGCCATTGTGAAACCTTTGCCGCACACCGTGCACTTGAAGGGTCTCTCTCCGGTGTGGGTGAGCCTGTGTGTGCGCATCGCCCCCATCTGGGAGAAGGCCTTGCCGCAGTCGGGGCAAACGTGCGGTTTCTCGCCGGTGTGCACCCTGGTGTGGCTCCGCAGTCCCCCCGCCGTGGAGAAACACTGCGAACAGTGGGTGCACTGGTACGGTCGCTCGCCCGTGTGCGTGCGCATGTGCTGCTTCAGGTCGTAGCGGTTTCGGAAGCCTCGGCCGCACACCAGGCAGCTCTCTGGCCTGTCGTCGTTGTGGCGCAGCTCGTGGTTGGCCAGGCATTTTTCCGACAGGAAACACTTGCCACACTCCTGACACTGGTAGGGTTTCTCGTGGTCGACCCTCTGGTGGTACTTCAGCTCGCTGATGCCGGGGAAGGTCTCGTCACAGTATCGGCACCTGAAGCGGTGGTTGGGACTGTAGGGAAGCTGGTGTTCGCTCATCTGGTGGTTCCTCAGCAGGTGGGCCATCTTGAAGGTCTTCCCACAGTGAGAGCACTCGTACTTCGTCAGCAGCTGGACACACTGATGTCGGACCCGCTCGTGCAGGGACCTGAACTGACACCCGCACTTTGTGCAAATGTGGGACGCATTTTTACACTTCCTCTTCCTGTGCCGGGAGAGGTGAGCCTCTGTGCGGAAGGCTTTGCCACACTGGGAGCATTTGTAAGGCTTTACCGCCGTGTGGAACCTTTGGTGCTCGAGAAACTCAAAGCGGTACTTAAAGCTCCTTCCACACAGTGGACAGTTATGTGTGACTCGTCCTCGCGGGTAGGCTGCTTTCACAGATGTTTTCCTGGAGGAAGAGGACGTCCGATGAGCGGAGCCACTCTTCCGATGTTTGCCTCGACTCATTAACTTGGCCTCCATGTCTCCGACCTCTTCATGCCGTTGTTGATGCTTGGTCAGACACTTGGAGGAGATAAAGCTCTTCCCACACTGCTTGCACTGATATGGCTTGTCATGATCTACCTGCTGATGATACTTCAAGTCCCCAATCCCTGAAAAACCGACCCCGCAATGGCTGCACTTGAAGAGGCGACTTTGGACGTGAGTCAGCAGGTGTTCTTTCAGGCTGCTAGACTTTTGAAAACTTTTCCCGCAGTGCCCACAGTTGTAGTTGCGCCCACGTTTCGGGCAGTGGTGCCTAAATTTGTCTAGTGAGGTTGGAAAACTGTTCCCACATTTAATGCACAGGTACGCTGCATTTTTGCACTTCCGTAGCCTGTGGCCGGCCAGCAGAGTGGCGGTTCTGAAAGCCCTCCCGCACTCGGAGCAGTTGTAAGGCTGGAGCCCGCTGTGGACTCTCTGGTGTTCAATGAGGACAGAGTGGTGCTTGAAGCATTTGTTGCACTCGGGGCATTTATGCGTCCCCGACTGCTGCCTCCTGCGGGGAGACGACGAGTTCTCCGCCTGCTTCGGTGATTCTGGAAAGTCCGCCGAGGTGGAAGGGTTCGTGGACAGCTCCTCGTCAAACATGACGATCTGAGGAACATCGGTATTTTCGTCGTCGCAAGCACTCGGGTGGGACGTGATGGCCACCTCCAGCGATGGAGGGAGAGACAGAGAGGGAATGAGAAGATCATCTGACTGAAACGAAGCTGCTGGGGAAATATGAGGAGAAAGAAAACTGTGAATACAACAGTCTTCCCTCTTCTTTAACTAATACACTTCATTATTACTTTTTTTTTTATAGTGAATGTACACATACCAACACTACACTTAGCCAGTTTCCCGTGGCACTGTTTGCTTTGGAGAAGAAATTTAAGGTCATCTCCATTTGAGACACACTGCATGTACTCCTCGAGGACAGAGGGGGCAGCACTGATCCAGGAGGCCGTCTGTATACAAGAGAGGCACAAAGAAGAAAAACACATTTTGAATTTCAAGTTGAAAGGTCTCCTAATGTATAGACTTTACTTTAAAATCCTTGTTGTACCTGTTTGAAATCTGGTATTGGCAGCAGCTCCTCCAATCTGGTGAAGAATTCACAAACCAGAGTCTCCAGTGCTGTGTCGAAGTCAGGGCCATACTCCACTGGAAACACATTCTGTCAGAAAAACAACCAGACACCTTCAGCACATGGCAATATCCTTTATGATCACAATGGAAATACCAACATTTCCAAGTTTTAGTTGGGTAAAACTGTGATAAAAAAAATGGATTTATAACATTTGAGTTGTGGCAGAAATGTTATTTTAGCTTACTGTGTAAACATATTTGTATACCTTGAGGAAGTGTTCTCTGCCATCAGTGTCTTCAATGAGGCCTTGCACCAGCTTCATAAAGTTCGCCTCTGGTGCTTCAATCACAGGATCGTTGGTCTGGGTTAGGAAACACCAAAATTAACACGTTAAATTAAATGTGAACAAAATATAATAAGACAACCAACTAGGGTGGACAGCATCTTTATATTTGGGCAATCTGTTTAATGTATAATTAAACATGTCAGAAAATAGTGAAAAATGCAAGTAACAATTTCCCATGTCTTCTAATTGATTGATTTGGAGCATTCTGTCAGAAATCAATCACTTTCTGACCGGGCACTTTTCCATTTTAAGCTTTTTCTTATACAAAACCTCAGAGAGTGTTAGAATATGGTTTGATAAACCAGACTTGCCAACCATTGAGGAAGCAGAGGTCATCAAAGTGGCATCTTGTCCGACCCCTCCGCCAAAAGACACTAAAATAAACACAACAGTAGGATTTTCTGATCCTCTGCCAGCTAACAAACAAAGTTATCCACAATGTCAATAACTTTGGTCCAATATACAGTAACTTAAATAATCCAGATGATGTATTAATTATCAGCTTAATTCATATGCTGAAACTTCAGGATGCCCCACAGGACCAGTGCAAGTCCATCACTTTCAAAGACTGGTCATACAGCTCCTTAAAAGACAGCCAGAAAAATCCCACGCCAGGGGAGGTGTTCTACTTCTCACTTGTGTAAGCGTAGTACAAAGTCAGGAAAAAAGCAGATGCCTTTGTTTGGAAGACTTTGGTGCAGAAGCAAAGGGAAACTTCTTTGTAACTGCTCATGGCAAAGGATCATGTGATGTGACAATAAAAAGGTCTAGCAGCTGGAATTATTCTACAACACCTCATCTACAATTTGTCTAGCCTTAACGGACTCCACATTAATTGTACATGTTTTGCTAAGCTTAACACTGTAGAGGGCAAAACTGCAAACAAGGAAGATTCAGTTAGAAACACAAAAGTACTGGGACTTTATAAAAACAAAGTGCTTTAACACAATTTTGAGGTACTTTAAAATGTGGATGACCTTGTTTATTTCCTTACCAATGTTTTAAAAACCACACTTATGTTGGTTTTTTTTTAAAGATATATAAATGTATTTAGATGGGTCAACTTTGAGGACCCGTTTCCCCAAATAGTTAGATTTATTATGTTTAATCAAACCACGTTATAACACTGACATGGGTTTGCATGTGAAAAAGATTATTCACCATCATATAAAAGACAAAAATCAGCAAATCCTGATCTTTGAGCAGTAGAAAACAGTTGACGTTTGGCCATTTTTGTTTCAACATTTAGTCAAAATGAACAATTTCCTGCATTAGTTGCCTAATCATTTCAGTTTCTCAACCAAACAATGAAAACACTCACCTCCTCAATGCAAGACGTCCGGATTTGGTTGAGGTGGCTCTCCACGGCCTTGAGATCTTCAGGGTGTTCAGAACGCAACAGCTCCAGAGTTGTCTAGAAGGAAATTTAAGTCATGATTTGCATGACACCCTTTTGTTGTGTCTCTTAATTGATTGTTCTCTTAAATATTTATGATGGATCTACACAATTCAAAACACTCACCCTCGCTCTCAGGCCCAGTGAAAGCAGTCTCCCTTCCCTTTTGCTCATCAGTTCAGGAACCGCATCCGTTACCATGGACACAAACTCCTCCAGCTTCCCATAGTGCTTTATGTTGCGCTGGCGTACCACTTCCCACATCACAGCTGACATCAGCCGAAGCGGCGGGACCAGGAGTGCCAGCGAGGACAGCGGGACACTGAATTCTTCAAACAGAAAATAATTGGGTCAAATTAATGCGAGAGCAAGATGGGTACCACGTACCTTCTGCCACATTAGGTCACTTCTCATGACGTTGAAAAATGTAGTTTGGTGTTTGACGCAAATATTCATTCATACTATCATTAATGATGTACTTGAGTATGAGTGTTTCTTTTCTTAGCATGGAGGGGACTATAAAAGCAATACAGTTCCCAATCAGTACAGCATCTCACTTTAAAGACAGTACCGTTACAGACGTCGCTATTCCCTTCCCTCCCGTATCCATCATCCCTGTGGTGAAATGGCTCGTGAGGGGGCAATACAGCACAGTGGGGTGCGTTCACTAGCACCAGGGTTGTGTTCACTACTAGCACCAGGGTTGTATTTACTAGCACCAGGGTTGTGTTCACCAGCACCAGGGTTTTGTGCAAACGTGTAGCTCCACACACTTACTGCACTACTATAGCTCGCTCTGAACGTTGTAGTACTACTTATCGCTGTATAACTACTAACATAAACCCACTCAGTACTTTTACACTGAGCAAAGACACAGGAGGTAACTTATAGTGAGTAACTGTGGCAAAAACATGACCAGTGTAAACACCTGACGTTCACAGTTGGCTTTATTTCTAAATAAATCGTGAATTGCTATCTATTGGTTAAAAAAAAAAAAAAAAAAAAAAAAACCGACTCGCCACAAATGTTGCGTTAAATACACTTAACTAAATAACATATTTTAACCGCAGAATAAACATCCCCGACAGAAAGTCGTTATTCAACACGAGACACAGAGTTGACGTGAGCTATCGTTACCAGACCAGGCAAGAGGCCGCTGGTGTTGCCCGATAAAACCGGCTTATTATTGGTAAAAACAATTCTTGTTCCAGGGATTAGCCGAGGCCTGGTGCGCCTCGGCTAATCCTTCGCTTTAGCCATTCAGCTAGCGGCATAAGCGATAAAAACACAGTTTTGCCGAGCATCGCAAGCTAATACATACCCGTGTCGTTCATTTTGGATTTCTTTAATAACGATGGAAAGAGAAATCATTACAGAAGACTATCTTTCATACTTTCGGTTAGCGTGTTAGCTAGCCGCATACGGGGCTTCAGGCGCCAACTTCTTCCTGAAACACGTTGTTCATTCTGGGGGAGCGGCGGCCCATTCAGTGTCAGTTTGTAACAGCGAGGCTCGTTTTGCTTTACGGGGCAGCCCGGATAAGGCGAAACCAAGTGACCCTACTTTCAAAATGAGACGCACCGCCCCTCTGGACAAACAAATAAGTAAATCTTGAAAGTAATGTTTAAACTTGATAAACTATGTTTTATTGTATACCCCCAGTATTTGTAATGTGTCTTATAATCATATAAATTAATAGGTTTTGAATATATATTTGAAAAAAAATTAAAAAAATGGGTTGCCATTGAAACGATTATGATATTGACTCCTTTATACACGAGATTTAAAATGAAAAAAATAATACATGTGCTTATAATACAGTCTAGAACCCACAATATCGGGATTACAGGAGCAACATATTTGTTATTTATTATAATTATGTTTGAGGATCACAAACAGGATGTCTGCAGGATGTTTCTTGTTGGATTGATGTACAAATGATGTTGCAGTCAGAAACAAACGCATAGAGCACGCCATAGCTTAGTTGCAATTTATTGTTACAGGGTGTCATAAAACAAAAAGTAATACATTTAAATGTCAGTGGAGAGGGTACAACAAGAACAGATCTGACAATGCAGGATCAGGAATTGACAAAGTGCTATGGATATTATTCAACAAAGCAATAACACACACAGTGCTCTTAGTACAGGCCAGTTGCATGAATACAACATTAATTAGATGAAATGTTATATGGTAATCAATGGAATTAGACGGTCTGGTGTGACACAACACTGTGAGTTTTCAAGTGTCTCTTCAGGTGATTGAGGCATGTATAAGTCTTTGCACACAGCTGACAGGCGTAGGGTCGCACCCCTGTGTGATTCATGATGTGCTTTTTCAATTCGCTGCCACGTGAAAAACCTTTCCCACACTCGCAACAGATGTAAGGGCGCTCTCCGGTGTGTACGCGCATGTGAAGTGTCACTTTGCTCGCCATGATGAATCCCCTCCCACACACGGCACACTTGTATGGCTTTTCCCCTGTGTGAGTGCGTCTGTGTATCTGCAGCTCGCCGGCTGAAACAAAAGCCTTGCCGCAGTCGGAGCACAGGTACGGTTTCTCTCCCGTGTGGATCCTGACATGGACGTTCAAGTTTCCCGACATGGAGAAACGCTTCCCGCAGTATGTGCACTGAAACGGCCTCTCGCCTGTGTGACTGCGCATGTGGATGCTCAGGTCGTGCTTGTTCTTGAAATCTTTGCCACATTGAACACAAATCTGTGTTCTATGTTGTCTGTGACGCAGCTCATGTGCAGTCATGCAGGCGGCGGAGCGGAAATACTTCCCACATTGCGTGCACTGATTGGACCGCTTGGGAGGATGGATCCTCTGGTGGGATCTCAGCTCGCTCATACTGGGGCACACTTTCCCACACTGTCTGCACGTGAAGATGCGGCTCTGGCCGTGGGTCAGCTCATGCTTACCCAGCAGGTGCATCGTCTTAAAGCTTTTTCCGCACTGAGAACAGTCAAATTTCAGGACACTACGAACACACTGGTGTCTAAATTTGCCCTGCAGCGATTGAAAGCTACTCCCACATTTAATGCAAACGTAAGCGGCTTTTGTGCACTGTGTTCGCCTGTGCGAGGAGAGGTCAGAGGTCCTCCTAAAGGCCTTTTTGCACTGGGAGCACTTGTAAGGGTTTTCTCCGGTGTGCAGCCTCTGATGCTCCAGCAGTTCGTAGCGGTAAATGAAACACTTTCCACACTGAGCGCATTTGTGTGCAACTCTCCGCCGTGGAGGGCCCATTGTGGAGCTGGATGATACAAGACTCTCAGTGGACGTAGAGGGAGCTCGGCAGGTGTTCGACGCCCCGTTGTTAAACTCCTCCACAACGTGAACATTAGGACTGCATTCCCCTCCCTTTGTTTGTTCTGCATTACTGCTGTACTGAGTGTTTGTCTCCTCCTCAGATGGCCATATTGCATCCTGTATCTCCATTTCTCCTGTGTCCCGGGGATGAATCCCATCTGGTCCTCTTTGGCTCCGCAATGTCCGTGCGTTAGATTCCACATATTTGGTGTCGGTCTCTCGCGGTGAAGGAGGGAGCGATAAGGATGAGAAGAGATGCTGCTCCGAAGGAGAGGGCACTGTTGGAAAAGATACATTTAAAAAGTGAGAGATTTATAAATTTTCATTTGGTAAAAATTTAAAGTGTTACTTTTCAAAGTGTCTGTAATATATCTGCAATGGGGCTGCGATCAAAAATGATTGTCATTCTCAATTAATCTGTTGACATTGTTTTCAATTAAATCTACTACAAGGAATTTAAATTATATGTGGATTTCAGCAATTTCTATGGTTGTGTTTCCAAGCACCAGTTTGGGGGCCGCCCTTAGTTCCAGCGGGCCCAGCCATACAGCACAGGCCTCCAGCAGGTGGCGGTGATGTTGGCTACCAATGAGACAAAGCTCTGCTGCTGGTCAAAAGAGGGGATACTGTCAGGCCCTCCTCCTTACACCAGAGCGTCCAAGTCGGAGTGCCAGCAGGTTGAAGGTGCCAGCAAAGCCGGGTCTGGGTCTGTCTGCAGTGGGCTGGTAGCAGCTGGAGGCACCGCTGGAGTTTGAGCTAAAGAAGTTTCTGCTGAACCTTCCTGGTTTCATCGGATTTCGTGTGGAATAGATGAAGAGCATTAAGAATAACTATTCAAAAAAAGCCAGTGTGCTTGTTGTTTGCTTATGTGGGTCATGTATAGGCATTAGTATTAAATTGAGACTTTCTGAACCAGTTAAAAGTTCCTTACAGTAACTTTAAATGTTAAACCATTAAACAATGCCAATAACAAAATTTACAATTTGGTGAACCAACTTGGAGTAAAATAAATCCTCACATTTCACAAGCTGGAACCAGCAACGGTATTTTTGTTTCATTATTCACTCTCTAATTAATTAATTGACAGTTAATTGACAGATTATTTCAGCCTTAATATGCACATAAAACCCCTGGCTGGTATCTCAGGCACACTGACTTACCACCGGTATCCATCTTGGCCATTTTACCACAATGGGCCTTGCTTCTGAGCAGTACTTTAAGGTCATCTTCGTTGGATACACACCGTATGTACTCTTCTAGCGCAGAGGGTGTATCACTCATCCACACTGCAGTCTTTATCAAACAAATAAAGGTATGATTTTGATGGACCTGAAACAAACAATCAATCTCTGGAAATGCTTTGAAAACTGCAAATTGCTGGAAGGTTTTACCTGCTTAAAGTCTGGTATGAGCAGCAACTCTTCCAGTCTGGTGAAGAACTGACAAACTAGTGTCTCCAGAGCCGCATCAAAGTCATTTCCAAACTCCACAGGAAACACATTCTGTGTGTAGCGAAACATTTCAACCCAAACCTCATGTTACTGTCATGCGACAAATCAAAAAATTGCTCCGTTAAATAAACAATGAGGTGAAGATAGAGATGCACCTTGAGGAAGTGCTCTCTCTCTTTCGGGTCCTCCAGGAGTCTTTGAACGAGCCTATTGAAGTTGGCTTCAAGGGCTTCATTTCCTGGATGAACCTGTCAAGGAAAATATACACACCTAAATATATAAGACGAATGCTTATTAAAACAGACAGAAATGTCCGCGATTGAAAAAGTCACACACACCTGTTTTGAGCGAGATGACAGGAGGCTGCTCAAGATTGTTTTAACACCTCTGAGATCCTCTGACTGTTCAGAAGTCAAAATCTGCAATGTCATCTGGAAAAGCCATCAAGCAGGAGCCACTGACAATTAAGAAAACTCAATAACCCCCCCTTTGTAGCTACAAAAAATACACTAGACTGCAATCCAATGTAGTATCTATATATTTTAAATGCCATGTAGATGCTCCATCATCTTTGTTTTATATTTGAAAGTTAAGGATTTCCATGATGCTTTTTTAAAAATCTGATCAGATGCTAAACTGCATTTCAGTGTACTGCTGCTTACTGTGTGCAATAACAATAAAGCTTAATATTATCCAAAGAATAGTTTCATTAGCTAATATGTATAGTATGTTGATATATGGATCATCTCTACCTCTTACCTTTGCTCTTAAGCCCAGAGTGAGCAGCCTCATCTGTTGGTCTGTTAAGATGTCAGGGATGGCTTCAGTTATCAAGAACACAAACTGCTCCACTATCCCATAATGTGTGACGCTCCTCAGACAAAGCACCTTCCACATGACCGCCATCTTCACCCTCAGAGGTGGAACCAGGAGCCCCAGACAGGACAGGGGCAGGGGGCCCTCTGCAAGGGGGAGCAGGGGACTCCAGCATTATTTATTTGAGTTAAAGAACATTGCAATTAAAAGTAAGCGGGCACACCAGAAACACAAAAATCTATACTCCAACGAACAGTTTCACGACTGTTGGCAGAGATGCACTGAGAGAAGACAGACAGGTCGTACAATCAAACCTAAAACACACGCACACGCACACACACACGCACACACACACACACACACACACACACACACACACACACACACACACACAGGCAGCAGTTACATAACCCACACAAGGTGCCAAGTAAATAGCAGACATATGGCGTTTTCTTAGCCTGTTGATGGGATAATCTAAAGAAAAAACGGAGTTCAGTTATTTTAGTTTATTTTTCTTTTTTCTTTTGGGGTTGTCAGTTAGAATTTTGAGTATCCCAGTTTGATAATATCACATAAAAACATCTTCCCCTCGCGTTGTATCGATTTAAAAATACTTTCAGGAATGGTGAGAACTTAATTAGTTCCATAAGTCAGAGTTAGGAAGTTGCTGTTAGCAGGCAAGCTAACAACATCAAAACAAACCCACGTGACCCGAGACAAAAAAATAAATAAAAAACGTTACCCATGTCATTCCCCGAAGAGCTATGAGAGTTAAAATGGCACAGAAAAATGTCTCGGATTAATATATATAAAAATAAATATTTATATATGCGATATATCCTGCAGTGAAAAGTAGTTTCTAGCTAATACAGATGCTCGCTGCTGCTGAACACTACTTCCTGACTTCACTTCTTCGTGTCCTATATTTCGGTTGACAACTTGACATCCGGTCGCTCCACCGCCTCCCACCGTCGGCTACTTACGCAACCATCAGCTGTAAAGCAACATCATTTAAAAATGTACTTAAACATAATTGACTTCTTATTACCACGTTTAAGTAACACAATCAGCATGTAAAGTAAAAATAAAAGCACTCAGTCGCTCGCCTCGCTCCAGATTTACACATAGCCAGAGTATCATTGGGACGTCTGTAGATGCATGAATCCCCTGGTGGTGGCGGTGAAGGCCTTCCAAAAAAGAGGGCCCAGTAACTATTCATCACAAAGACAGGAACCATGGGAAAAGTAATTAGATAGTGCCTCATCAGACCATCTGGCAGCATCAGCCACCATGACACCAAGTAAATCCCCGCAGTGCATGTTAAATCACAGAAGGGCCCTTGTTTACTTAAAAAGGCTATTTCCCCTACACTTCTTTTTTTCCGGATTGTCAGCCCTTTTAGTGAGGCCAACAGCCAAACATAAGCACAGGGCTAATAAGTTGCAACTACGTATACCAGCGAATACGCAAGCTATAAGTGTTTAACGCTGAATTTGAATTTGAGTAAAAGTAGCCAATAAACCTTGTATAGTCGCCAAACTACTGGATTGCCATTTTTAATTCATAGCATTTCTATCACAAGAAGAAACAAGGTCATGAAAGGTGATCAAATCAGATGTGAAATCCATATTATGAGAAAATAAGTCAACGGTTTGACTGTTTGTGTGTGTGTGTGTGTGTGTGTGTGTGTGTGTGTGTGTGTGCATGCATGCGTACATGCGTGTGTGTGTGTGTGTGTGTGTGTGTGTGTGTGTGTATTTTTGCTCTTATTGGGGGACATATATAGGCTTCCATGAAACCCATGACCGCAAAAGGCAGAAAACTAAGAAAGTTAAAGATCAATCATTTAAAACCAAACACAATGAGACCTTCAGTTTAAAATATTGCAGAATTATTTTTGCGTATTTTCTAAGTAAGTCATGAATCTTAAAAAAAAATAATAATCACAATTGTCAGATTTAAAGATACAGAGATTATGTTGAAAAAGAAGAATTACATTCCCATTGACCTACTTGACTGATGACGACTCGAATGTGACACATGACCTTTGTTTTTACAGACACACACACACACACACACACACACACACACACACACACATACACGCACACACACACACACACACATACACGGAACATGCAATTTATCAAGTGTCTTCGCATTAGAGTTTAGCATGTTTACATTGTATGTAGGCGATTTGTAATGCATTACATTGACATTGCTGCATTTCACTGTGTGCTGGTGCATTTTGTAATTAGACATAGTGCCTTTTTAATCTTTTGAAAAATGTTTGCTCTCTCTGATGAAGCTTTAATCTCCGCCACATGTCCAAACGCTTAAAAATCAGATCAATTACCAAGTCACATTCAGTCAAGTCACATTTTTCTGGCAAACCCAAATTAAATTCAAAGTAAGCATCTGTCTATTATGAGGATGGATGGCAGAAGTATAGTTGTGTGTATATGTGTGTGTGTGTGTGTGTGTGTGTGTGTGTGTGTGTGTGTGTGCGCGCTAGGTGTGTTAATGCATGTCCATGTGTACTGTATATTCGTGTGTGTGTTTGACAGCGAGAGAGAAAGAGAGAGTGTGTGCATATGTGTGTCTGTGCGTGTGTAATTAAAACAAGTGATTTTTTTTTCTACACACAGATTATCCCTCTATCCCAGCTGGTCAGAGTTGGATTTGACCACCCTGACAACCAGAGAGAGGAAATCTCTTTGGGGCTAAATCCAAATTGGCACCCTTGATGATTTTTTTTTTTTTCCCAAACTGAAAATGTGGGAGTGCTGAACTATCAACTTGAAATCAGAACACAACAACACATTATGTTTTGGTAATACAACATCCTAATTTTCCTTTCGAAACAGACAATACACACAAATAGCAAAAACTAAAATATCCAGTTTCTTTTTAATGGCTGTGCACTATTTATTATTTGTTTGTTTTTTTGGTAGATTAGTTGGTGGTGAATCACGCAGCAGCACTACCGCGTGATGCGTCTCTGCGTGTGAGCCTCGACTCTGTAAGGTCACAGATCGTTTCTGCTCCGTTGATGTACGGCATTTCTGGCGGCATTATTGACCAATTCAAGCCTTAAATACACTCATGGAATCACACAGCCATGGCGCCGCAGAGGTTTGTGCACATCTGTCCTGGTTTTTCTTTTGAAATAAACATGGACTCAGAGCGAGAGACTTAACAGTAACTGCCTTGTAACGAGGTCAAATCAGCTAACTGGTTCCTCATGTAAAAATGAAAAGACACTGCACATTTTAGCTGTAAAGTATATTGACAATATCTATGTACATTTTGTGTTCAAACATGTGAATGACAATGTGTCAACGGTACATAAAGCCGTGCTACAATTCTCTCAAAATAATCCGAAACATGAGGCATCCAGCTATTGAGCTGTACTGAGAGTTGGAAAAACCCACAAATATGGAAAAGAGTTTTATTGCCATTTCATAAAACAATCCATGGAACGATCAATCTAAATGTAATACAGACAATCATGTCCTCAAGGAAAGTCTTTTATGTAAAAGTCAACATAGTATATTTATATAATTTGATCATATCTTGTCATGAGAGTCACTGAAATGGTCTTTCAATATAAATACATTACAAAAAAATAGGTACAAATAATTAGCTTTGCATATATTTCACAGTACTTTACACTGTTGATTACAAAATGAGCTCTCGATGCATTCATGCTCTTCCAATCCACATCCATCAGATCAAATTAAATGGCCTTAAGAGATTCAGTGTGCGGACAACAATCAAAATCAGGCACATAATTCAGGGATTATTAGTACACAGCTGTTCTTTGTAACCGATACAAGTTAAACTGGAAATGTGCTATGTTTGACAAATTATTTAGAAATTTTAGTTGTTCACATAATAACCATTTTAGCATATTTCTTCATATTAGAAGTACATAATGCACAATACGATAACAATATATTGTGATTCCCCCTACCCTCATGTCATGACCTGAATACACTTGGTACTATTGGGGCCATATTTCCATATCCTCATAATCTATAAAGCGCCTTCATTCAATCAGATGATTCATTTCATTGATCACACAACTCATTATTAAATAAATAAAACTCCCAAACATCAGAAAGGATTATCAATTCATAATGCTGACTTACAAATAGTTCTATGTTTTTTTTAACTCTTGAAATTTAAAAATGTCAGAAAATGTTGTGAGCAAATGTTAGCTTTGGTTAAAATCTATTAGTAACACCTGAATAAGAGCTCCATAGCAGCGACAGTCATGAATGCAAATCCAAAACAAAAACAACAGCGTCGTGGCCTCCTGGGACATGTTTGGTGGGAATTGTGAGCTGTTCAATATTCTTAATCTGCTTTCAGCGAGCCGGTCTGTTGGTTTATCTTCTGCGTATGCTGCTGAAGCAAAGCGTTTCTGAGAAAAAGGGGCATATTAACAAATATTTTGCCGCAAATATGAATTTAATTTACTCTGGTGAATTTGATGTTCATTGTTTATAAATATGAAACAAACTGCAGATCATGTGGTGTTTTAAATGGATGTAGTTAACATGTGTGAGCTTACGTGTTAAATATAGGTACACATTAAAATACAATGCATCTTTTTTTCTATCTTGGTGTTTTAAATTGCCAAATGTGCATATTTAGAATGGTGAAGATCAACTTCCTCTCATGAAAGGTCCTGACTGTGCAACAAAATTGACCTCTGCATTGTTCAATTTAAACGGTAGCTGAGTTCCTTCAAAATATTGCATATTTCCTCGGCACCTACTAATATATAAAAATGTTTCATCTCTTTGATGGGGAGTTCTTTTAAGCTATATTCTCTGCTGTAAACAAAAAAGATCAAAACCGCACAAACACTCTCCACACAGTCGAGTCTCAAAGGAAAGTTTCCTCGTAGTTCTCACCAGGCTCCCCGAATTCAGAGTCTCTGAATAAAGATATGTCACTGGCTACTCGGGTCACGCTGTCATAGGATGGTGGCGAGGACAGTAGACCGTCTTGTGTTATCTGTGCAATTTCCTCCCCGACAAGTCCAAAGTGATGCATCATGGAGGCTATCAGCCCCTCGGTTTCTGGAGCGTTCTCCACATCCACCACAGTCTCGTAGTTTATTTGTCTGTAGAGATAGGACGCCTGTTTCAACTGCCGGCGCACCAGATGCCTCCTGTAACACCTCTGGATGACAATCGCGGACACCTCCTCCAGTTTGCGGCGCAGTGTGGACGTGATGGGCTCGTGGGAAATCTTGGAGGGGTTGGTCATCATGAACTTTTCCTCCATCTGCTGCTTGAGGGCGTCCATCTCACCCGACTCTCCCAGGACACGCTTTGTGAAGGCAAACAGGATGTCCAGGCAGTGGATCCTATCCCCGCTGACCATGGGCAGGTCCATGGAGATCAGCTTGATCCTGTTGGGCTTGGCTATGCGCAGCGGCTCTGACAAGGTGTCAGCGAAGATTGACAGCATGGAAAACTCAATGAACTGCGTGGCTTCAGAATCAAACTTCTCCCAGACCTCATAAAACATTTCAAAGTCATCCTCGCTCAGCGGCTCTGTGCTCTCCTCTGTGGCAACGCTGAAGTTCTCCAGGATGATAGCTATATACATATTCACCACAATGAGGAAAGAAATGATTATGTAACTGACAAAGAAAGCAATGCCCACTGAGGGGCTGCCACAGTTTCCCCGGGTGTTAGTGCCAGTGTTGACAAAGTAGAGGTCGCACTCCTCTGGGGAGCTGGCCATGATTGGACTCAGGAGGTTGTCCCAACCGGCCGAGGTGCTGATCTGAAAAAGGCAGATCATACTATTCCCAAAGGTCTCAAAGTTGAACATGTCGTCAATCCCATCTTGTTTTTTCACGTAGGCAAAGTTCGCCATACCGAAGATCGCATAGATGAACATGACGAGGAAAAGCAGGAGGCCAATGTTGAACAGTGCTGGCATGGACATCATTAAGGCAAACAGTAGAGTCCTTATTCCTTTGGCTGCACGTATAAGTCGAAGTACCCGTCCTATCCTTGCCAGTCTGATGACCCGAAACAGTGTCGGAGATACAAAGTACTTCTCAATGATGTCCGCAAGAACAATTCCTGAAACAAGACAGAAAGACAAGAGGAGATGAGGATTATCACATTGCAGAACGATGCACTTCAATACAGTTAAAGATGCACTAATCCAAATGTTTATAACCACAACGGATCAATTAACTATGTGTGATGTGAAAGCAGAAAACATTCACCCGACGGTAATGACAAAGCTCTTGATAAACCTACTGTATGCTACCTGTCCAGCTGGTGAACATAAGGGAGCATTAAAGAGACAGATATTTTCCTTGACCGTTGGTGGAGACCAAAACAGAGCTAAAAGTAGAGTGAATACTGGACTTGTATTCATCTGCTGGACAGTGATACCACAACAAATACATGTTGATGTTGCTCCATGTCAACTGGATGCGTAAATAAACATCTGTTTGCTAACATGACAGCCACAATCATTTTATAATAATGGGTGATAATGGGCCTATGTTGTAGTTACAGCTTAATCCACTGCTTTCAAGAGGCCCAAAAATGCAGTAAGTGCAGCTTTAACACTTTTAAACATATTGTAATTTGTTGAGCAGCGGCCAGAAGTAAATCTTTTATGACATAACGTCATATTCGAGAATGCAGCAATTAACAGCAGAGGAACGAAGGACGAAAAAATAAAGAGATAAGTAATAAGCATTTGTCGAGGCTGCACACTCCTCTCTATCAGTTATTTGGTTCATGTTATGTTTAGAGATTTTATTCTGCACCTGGATGTGGATACATCTGCCAGAAATCTTTCATTGAAGGATGTACAATAGTCCGAGAGAAAGTAACAAACATCAAAAGTAAAATTGCAAAACGTTAAAGAGTATTCTGCGAAGAAACAATGGATGAACCAGTGCGACTGAAGAATACAACGCCCCTAGCAGAGGCAAAGGTTAATGCCGTGCTTCTTTTTTGTGTCTCTACTTACCCACAATAGATAGAATGATCACCACAAAATCAAAGATGTTCCATGCAACTGTGAAGAAATAACAGCGGAGGGCAAAGATCTTGATCAGGCATTCGGTGGTGAAGATCACGATGAAGACCAGGTTGATCTTGTTGAGGATGGTTTCCATGCGCTCTGACTGCTCATCGGTTTCCACCATCATGGTCACCATGTTGACGATGATGAGCATCATGATCAAGATGTCAAAAGCTTGCTTGGACACGAGATCGAAGAAGAAGGCTTGGATAATATTCTGGGGATTGGGAATTACAAACGGCTGTAATTAGTACAATGTTATTAAGAATGTCAGCAGGCTGGACAATGTGAAGGTTTGCGGGTTGTTTAATAGGACATAAAACGTCAATGTCAGTAAAAATGTGGAACATGTGACATTATATAATTTTACCGCAGGCCTTGGTATTGGCTTTTGAGGCTTTTTAGATCCCAACTTCTTCATAGCGTTGTAGTACTTCTTCTGTTCTTCCGTCATGAAGATATCCTGCCCACCTAAGTATTGGCAGAATTTTCTGACATTATTTTGACAGAAAAAGGTTAAAAGCATGTTTGATGATAGTTTATAGTTTTGACTGGAGAATGTGATGTGCTAAATATGTGAAATCCATGATTATTTCTGACCGGGAAAAAAAATTGCATCTATCTTGTGAAGGTACGGAGCGACTTGCAAACAGACCAGACCTGACGTCAGTGCTGCCAATACTCATCTTTCTTTTCTGCTGATTAAAGTTGTCAATAATGACACCGATGAAGAGATTGAGGGTAAAAAAGGAGCCAAATATGATGAAGACCACAAAGTAGAGGTACATGTAGAGGTTGATTTCTCTGATGGGTTGTTCCTCCACCTGAAACCAAACAGATTAATAAGTCCGCTGGGTACTGGAGCATATTTACGATGTACGCCCTGGAAGTATGTAGACATACTTACTCCTCTTGAGTCAACAGCTGCATGCATTATTTCCATCCATCCTTTAAATGTAGCCTATAATACAATATAACCCAGCATTATTGTCAAGGCACTGCATTGCATTGTGAATCACTGACTTTATCTATTGAAAAAACATATACAAAATTGCCTCAACTAATGTGATCACATAAATTCTTCATCACACAAGCAAAATGTGCTTCCCTCAACTGAACGCGTGTTTAAAATTTACTCGACACCTGGTAGTAAAGGCATTAATCAGGACATTTATTCGTTGCAAGGAAGGAGCAGAGACAGAGATACAACATGTTACTTTACTACTTGCATATCCAAGTCTGCTCAACGATCTCTCAAAGGACCACCTCTTAAATACTTATCATGAACCATTAACAAAAGCCGACATGACATCTTCGGCCTAATCATGAACTGAATATAACAGTGAAACAGTAACTGATTAAGCATAAACACGTTTTTCTTCCAACAACACTTTTGACAAACCTCCGCAGACAAACAAACAAACACTCACCACTTGCAGGAGGGAAAGGTAGCCAAGTCCCACGTTGTCAAAGTTGACTTTCACTTTTGTCCAGTAGAACTGGGTGTCATTCAAAGAGAGGCACTCTGACTTGTTGTTCACGACGGAGACACTGTGGATGAAGCCGGTTCTGTTCACGCACTTCCCGAACTTGCCAGCGAACAGGTTGACCCCCATGATGCTAAAGATGAGCCAGAAGATGAGGCACACAAGCAGCACATTCATGATGGAAGGGATGGCTCCGATGAGAGCGTTCACGACCACCTGACAGCGGGTAAACATCATAATTAGAATATGTACGGACAATATATCTGTTTCAAATATGAATAAAATAATCATTTAGGTAAGTTGTTTTTAGCTCTTAAGCAATCAGGCAGCAGATGTTTTAAACATCAATGCATTTGTGCTTTTTCTCAAACATCCTAAATAAATCTATTATATGTTAAGGGTGAATCAATATGCCTGTATGATTTGCAATTGAGCATGTCTGTGAAGTTTATAGTTATGACTAAACAAGACAAATAGTCTACACACATGCCAGCAGCCCTGTGACGGTGTACAGCAGCCATGCTTTGATCTAAATGCTAACGCTAGCGTGCTCACAGTGAAACCAGTTCAGTGTGTTAGCGTGCTAACATTTGCTGATTAGCAGTAAGCACAAAGCACCGCTGAGTCACACGGGAATGTCATTAGTTTTGCAAACTTTGTTTGTAAACTAAAAGCATTTGGTTGAGACACTTCACTCAAAACCCTGAATGTGTATCTAGTGGTGGAAAAGGAAAAGTCACAAAAGTCATTTGAATTAATGCTCTGGAAATGTCTGTACAACGTTCTATGGCAACTCATTGAATTATTTTGGACAAGAGCGGCGGTCAGAATGATGGACAAACTGGGGTAAAAACAAACCCTCCTAGGTCTCGGTCATACTCCTGAGACTTAACAGCAAGCTGTAGTCAACAGAAACTTGGTTGATGACATGTGACTTCAGTGTCGTTCAGAAAACGCATTCCTCACCCGCATGCCCTCAAATCTGGAAAGAGCTCTGAGAGGTCTCAAAGCCCGCAGAGTCCTCAGGGACTTGATCGCAGCAAAGTCGGAATATCCCAGTGAGTTTGCCACCAGGCTTATCAAGGACACCTGCATCGAGTACAGAAAGATAAGCAAACTGTGAGAATCATAAAAAGGATTAATCTTTTCGGTTTATAATACAAACTGAAACACAAAAACATTGTAGAAAAGCATTGAATAAAGCAAAATCACATACATTGTCTCATCAACATATTAGTTGATGAACTGCATATTCTATTACTATATATTACACTATATCACTTTTGACGAACCATACAAGTTTAAAACATTAGAAGAGCCATATTTTAGAGTTTTTGTGTATTTTGGGACATTCCACAGTGAGGAACACTGTTACTTCATTTTTGAGATTTAGATTTTTTTTGGTTGTTGGTTAATCTTTTAGCAAATTTAGACTTCCACTCTATTCTATATCCAAAACGGACAGGACTAAATGGTATTCCGCTGTTGAATGACCCGTGGATGACAGCCGTGAATGAAAATGGCATAATGTGAATGAAAGAAATTCATGTCATGATTGATGATGACAAAACACAGTATGCACATATGGACAGATAATGTCCATGAATGCAAACTCAGCTATATATGCATAGAAAATATGTATATATATCAAATAGAGTGAGTTTTATAAAGAATTTAAATCTATCTTTGCCAAATTTGTTTCCCAATTTCCATCCAATTGAAGTTCATTAAAAACAATTTCGGACTAAGGTCCCAATAGTCTGAATTTCTTTATAAAAGTCTATTTATACATGTGTTTGTCCAATATATCTAAAGAAGATTCTCAAAATTTACTCTCGCGACAATAAAAGTTTTTGGCTCCAAGAAAGTACAGGCGGAAAAATACAAAAACACTGAAAAAGAAAACAAGGTGGTAGTTTTCATCGAGAGAAACGAAAGGTTGGTATTTGCAATTATCAAAAGGATTTGTCTTTTCTTCTAAAAAGACAAAACAAATAACACTGAGCGCATAAATTAGACAAACAGTTTAGACATAAGCTCCACCGGTGCATTTCTAAACTGACTCAAATGTCTATTCAGCAACATTTTCATAGGTTTAATATGCTATTATAATGTTGTATTTGAATATACTATGTAAAGTACATCTTCTGTAGATAAACCTTAAGAGTAAATGACACTGCATTTGTTTTTGATATAAAAGCCAAGGCCCTGAAGTAACTGATTCATAGAATGGCAGCTGAGTAACAGCTGCACGTTTTGAGGTCATTTCACAAGAAGTGCATTTGTTTAGACAGAAGACGGTGGCTTTTGATATCACAAAAGAAAGCACTTACAAGTGAAGAAACACAGAAGCATTTGTGAGGCAGATGCACGTTTCCAATCCCAGAGCCCATACTCACCTGGGACCTGCTAACTACAACTTACCCTAACAATAGAGCGGTCTGTGGCAATCTGTGTAACAGCAGGTGAAATCAGAGGAAGTCAACGCCTTGGGCACTTTGGATGACCCCTACAGAGCCACATCCATTTTACCCAACAGTTTAAATGTAGCGCAACATGACCCCGATCACTGGAGCACTTCTTTTAATTTGACTGATAAAACATCCTGGCGTCAAAGCAAATGTGAAATGGCACAATGTTACAACTACTCAGTGTGAGTTTAACTGTAGGTTACTGGTTAATTGATCATGATCGGGAGAACAGCTGTGTAAAGTTTGATGGTGGGATTTATAAAGTTGCGAATTTGACGCACAATGTCAGTCATGAGGGCGGTCGGTTGTTGTAAAGGTCGAGTGCTTTCCTGTCAATAGCGTGACACTCACCGAGCTGTAATCCCACATTCATGACAAGCAACGTTTAGCTACAATGGGAGGGGTTAAAGTTCAACCTCAACGCTCAACACGTGACCGCATCCCCTTTCATGGGGTGCAATAAAAACGTGTGAAATGTTTGCTTACGTCAACGATAAGAAAGTCAAGCCAGCACCAGTAGTTGGTGAAATACTTCTTGAAGCCGTACGCGATCCACTTGAGGAACATCTCCAGCACAAAGATGTAGGAGAAGACCTTGTCGGCATACTCCAGCACCACCTTCACGACTTTTCTCTTCTCAATGTAGATATCTTCAAATGCCTGAAGAGAGGGACAGCGGTGTGAGGAAACACAACAACTTTGTGTCACACCACTGCTTTTGGTTTGACATACAGACCAATTCAATTTCAGTTGAACTTCAGTACCATGGGGGTGACATTACACTGCAATCAGGCACTAAACAGAACTGCAAAACTAGTTAAGCAGTAATTACACTCAAACTTCTCTGAGTTTTCTATTATATGCAGCATATCACTTTGAATTTAGTTTTCTATTTATTAATGGCGGAGTCCACAATTCACACTTAAAGTGTTTCACATCACTCTCCTGCAGTTGTATGGGAGCTGTGTTGAGACGCTACTAATGCAAACCTGACATTTACAGCTGGTGCTCCTTCACAATAAAAGCATTCAAGACAACTGTGGTGTGGAAAAACGTCTTGTGCTGTTTGCTGCATAAAATCCGATGCTATGCCAACAAACAAACCAGGACTGAAACTTAGACATGAAATGTAAAAAAAAAAGAAGCAATTTATATATGAATAAATAATCCGTACCAGAGCCCCACTGCTGAGCAGGATCATGAAGATGATGAAAGTCTCAAACCAGCTGTGTTCCACAATCTGGTAGCAAGTCTTCCTCAGCCTCCACCAGGCCTGGCCCAGACCGCGGCTTGTATCGATTTCACAGCACTGACAGTGTCTCATGCACACTGAGCGGGAAGGCAAAAACAAATAAAGGAATTATGCTTTGCAAAAAACTGATAATGTATGAAATGATTGATGCGAAACCTTTAACTCATCGTTTTACATGGTTACAACTCTAAATTCTCAATTCTCACATTCTGGGAAGCATTCTTCCGGTTCCATGCTCTCTTCAGCCAGCTCTGATAAGTTGTCCATCTCTTCTCCAGGCTTCCTCAGATCCACTGTGCTGCCCTCTGATAGGCTGACCATCTCCTGAGAGGCGAGAAGTCTCACTGTTACCAACTGACTTAGAATTTTCATCAAACAGAGTGTGAACCATTAATAATGAGTTGTCATACACATGTATAGCACAAGATATGGGCGGGTGGATATTCCGGTAAGTTTTCCATCAGCCGTCGAAGGCTGAACGCCTACTGTGACATCACTGTTTGGGGGTGTGGCCACGTGTGCTAATATGCTTATTAGTTTCAAACCAAACAGTTTACCGCAGCATCATTTTTCTGCCCCGTATTCAGTTTGGGTTCATTCCATCAGAGCTAGCTCACCTAGATGTACCGCCTTGCCTTTTTAATCTTGTGTGAGCCTTAATTCAGTTTTGATGAGATTTCCGTTGGTTGTAACCGCAACATATTTAACATGATTTATAGGACAGAGGTGCAGCTTCAATCCTATAAACTGGTACAAAGTCTAATCCAGCATTAAAGAGCATCTGCAGGACCTGGCGACCAGATTACCAGCATTACTAGTGCTACTGCTCGAAGACGGACCAGAGAGAATGTGCACTGATGGCTTTTCAGTGCCACATATACACAGTATACAGTTGTGATGCATGCACACACAGGCTGATTGCTCTTTGTTCTTTAAAGGGATCTACCTTAAAATATGTGAAGTAACATTTTATTCATGACTAAGCACAATCTTGCCATTTTTTAGTGAGTATTCAGAGATCTGCACATGTGAAATGTATCCTTCTTCACAGCTGAGCAGCTGCTGATGCCTAGTTAAACTGATGGAAGATTTTGTTTTCATTTCCATTTTCCCTGAGGCCTAATTCTGGTGTGGTGCGGAGCGGAGCAGGGAGGGGAAATAAGAAGAGAGCGCCAGACTGAAGCCCGCACAGCTCCACCCGGCCCTGCCTGGCTCCGCTCAGCTGTGTCACTTTAATCTGCTCGGCAGGGCCTGGCCGCACATCTGGCCAGCTGCTGTCTGCCTGCCGGAGAGGACAAGACTGGAGCAACACACTCTCCACCTTCAACAAACACCCTGACCCACAGGACACCAAGAGACAGGGGAATGCAGATTAACAAGAAGGGTGAATGAGGCCAGAGGAAGAAATAGGGAGCTTGATAAAGAGAGGCTGAGAGAGAGAGGCTGAGAGAGAGAGAGAGAGAGAGAGAGAGAGAGAGAGAGAGAGAGAGAGAGAGAGGTGTATTGGTTGAGAGATGCTCAACCAATACACCTGAAAGTTAGCAACAATAGCATTTTAATGATATTAAGTAATGCATAGTGCAAATTAAATACTGCAAACTTACTCAAGTAGCCAATAATCATGAATATTTATTTATTTATCTACGGCGTTTGCACGCCCATGTTAGGCCTCTATTAAAAGAAGATTTGAGTCTGCTTTGAGTCTGCTTTCAGAATCCGTAAATCAACTGTTGTAAAAACAATGTTTCAATCCAAGTACAGGACTAATCAACCGGAATAAGTGCAGGTGTGAACAGCCTTTTGACATTGATACAGCCCTAAGAGTATGGGCCTTTTCCACAGCAGACATTTAGACTTCGTAGGAAAACCACAGGTGTTCCTAATAACACTAACGATGGCTCGTAGGCGCTAACATGGTGAGCCAGCCTTCACAGCACCAGGACCCTGAAACTGTAGCAGCCAAATGGAATTCAACCATTGTTCCTTTTCTTCATTCATTATTAATTTAGTTATGTCTTCACATCTGTGCATTTCCTCCTGTGACATATCAAAATGTCTCCTGTGAAGTGCAAACCAGAAAACCTTCCCATGGTTGTCTCACAATCTGATGGAGATCGAGGTTCACTGCATCTAACTGTGGTACACAAACAAAGTGGCTAATAACATTTTATCAGCATGAAGCCAAGATACAACCAAGCATGATGTTACCTTCACACTTATTAACTCATTTGAGTTTACCATTGAACAGTTTAACAGTTTATGTGCCGGAGCCAAGAAATCAGAATTGGAGGATTGGAAAATGTCAAAAGACAGTTTCTAATGAATCCTTTGAAAAAACAATATTCTTGGGTACATAGTCAGAGAACAACCTGCCACTAAAATCATGTCCTACTGGTTCTATGATCTCCATCTTTTAAATATGCAGTCCAATAAAATAAAGCGTTAGCCATGGTGCTTGCTGTAGTCGAACAACATGAGAAAAGTTTCAATTCTACAGAAATCCAAATCAAACACAAGGAGAAGCGACAACACAGAAGTGGGGTTCACATGGATTCTTCTTACTTTCACAGAGTTGTTTTTTGATGTGCAATTTGTTTACGGCTTCACCCGAAACAGTGATCACTGATCATTTTTGCACAAAAAACTGTTTTGATATAATACTATCTAAAGGCCGCTGCAACAGTAAACCATGAGGGTTCAGGTCTGGCATAAACACAGGTGGTGAAAAAACCCACCGCTTTGTTGTCTTCATCCTCTGACGACTCAGAAACCTCCTCCTCCTCCAGAAACTCCACATCCGACTCGCCGGGTGCGATGGGAACGATGACTGTCAAGTTCGGATTCGTCATGTAGCTGTCCCCCTCCGGTATGATGTACTTTTCACCGTAGCTTCCAAAAATCCCACCGTTGCTTTCCACGTGATTCCCAACCAGCTTGGTGGCCTGATTGGCCTTCTGCTTCGGACGCTTTAAGCCGCGGTTGAAGAGGTCGATGATGCACGCCGTGAGCCAGGAAACACCGGATTGGATGCGGGCAATGGCGATCTGGATGTTGTTCAAATCGCCGTCCTCTTCCGGAGCGGAGAGGTTGTCGGAGCTGAAGGAGCTGAGCAGCAGGGCCAGGAAAAGATTCAACACCTGTTGACGGACAGATGTTATGTCACATTACATTTGGTTTGGGAGAAAAATCCCAACAATTATATAATCTTACAGCCATTTCGCCTGAATGTGGCAGAACATATTGTATTTATATTGTGCTTGTATCAACATTTATCTTTCTTTACAAATCAGAGCATAGTTTAGCCTGTAAGCTTAAGGATAAGTGTACCTCGTGTATGACATGACCTTCTTGTTATTTTGTCAACATTGGCAAATCCTGCATTGTAAATTCAGGAGGATGTTCTACACAGATAGTCTCAGGCACATATGGCTGCTTTTTGCCACACTGAACTCAAGTTTCCAAGCATCCAACTCCCAAGTAATCTGTCTACTAGCTTAGAGAGCAGCAGCATCAAGCACATCTCTGCACAGTAGCATTTGTGTGTTTGGTTTGTGTGTGTGTGTGTGTGTGTGTGTGTGTGTGTGTGTACTGCCTGTGTGTATGTGTGATGTGCACAGTTGGTAAGGATCAACTTTAGCCACTGAGCCAGTCAGAGATGGGGAGCATGAGCAGATGATTAGTGATGAATGCCCTCCGGCCTTCTCGCCCCTAAGCATCCAGGATAATCCTCTTGGATAAACAGCTTTCCCACGATTCATGTGCAGTGGAGGTTCCTGTCCATTAAACTCAATAAGAAGCACCGTCGCAATCTTTGCCCAGACAGCAGGGTCATGGAAGGTGTCTGTATCCAGAAATTGGAAAATAAGATGAACTGTTGTGTGCTCTTGAAGGGCTTTCACCGCTCATCTTACGTCAGTGCTTCTGGAAGCGCAGAATTTGAATTGTGCCCTTCAAGGGCTAAGTTGAAGCTAAGTTGAGTATTCAACGAATTTAAAGATGATAAATGGTGCTGTAGGTAGAGAAGACATGTCATTTAACAATTGGCCGTTTGCTCACCCCGAGCCGCCTTAGTTACTGTTGTGAAGCTTTGCTACACAAAGCGTAGTTTACAGATATATCCAAGGCAGCTTTAGCAATCAAAATTTGTAGTTATTTTTTAAAAATGTCTTTTACACACAAGTCAAATTTATCGAAAAAACTAAGACTGTGAGCTGGCTGAAAACTCAATCTTCTGCCGAGTTTGTAACATTTTCTTTGTTTCACAACAAAAGTCCTGTCAATCATTTTGAATGTGGACATGATGGCTACACAGCTAATATTGTGCCGAAAGACTGAGGCTAAAGCTACATGTCAGGATCCCCACAAACTGATTTTTTGGGGGCTGGCGTATTGGCCAACACCACGGACCGCCACTGGAATTAACTATGACAAGAATCATTGCTTTTTGGTTATATAACTCCAGCAACCAGCCAAGTTGAAGGTCAGTAGCCACTGACCACCAAATTCTAACCAGTTCATTCTTGAGTCCATGAGGACATTTGTGCCGGATGGTATGGAGGCACAAAAATGTAATTAAAATGTTCCTGTATTATGACATGATACACAACTGTACTTCCCTAAACTCTCTTCTCTTTATATATTCAATACTACTATACTACATATTGTTAGGAAATACACAACTGTGTATTGTACATCCATGTACATATTTAAATAGCAACATGTAGAGATCTGGAAAAGGTAAGACATATTTTGGAATTACCCAAGAATGTTTTACACAATTTCTGACGGACATTTCAGAGCGTAGGATTAAATGTGAAACACGCTAGCATTTAATGGCAGAAGGAACAGAGGGCATGCTGGGAACAGGTGTTTGAATCATATCCAACAAGTCCGCCACACTCAAAGCCTTGTTCCATTTTTTAAAAAGCTTGACAGGGTTTTAAAACAGAACTGAGCTGATTGTAGTGCAGGATCATATTGCAGTGTATAACACTTTTCTAATTTGTGCTTAGCATGAGATGACATTTTCCAGTAGCTGGTAGCACATTTCTCTCTTGCTTGGACTTCCATAACACAAACCGTATCTCTTGGTAATGTATGTTAGGGTCAGGCTGCATACCTTCAGTTGAAAGAGAACGAAAAGAAATCCTGAAAATAAAATAAATGAATAAAAAGTTTCATTAGATTCAACTTGCTCAGGCTGATATCATGCAGAAAGCGACTACAACACTACAATGTGGGATTTCAGAAATCGGCACTAAAATAACACCACAATCCAAGTAACACTATACCCTGTCCAAGGAAAAAAATGCTGCATCTGCTGGCTGCCCGCACTTCTGGGATTTTTCTGTTCTCATTACCGTAAGCTTAGTACACAGCTGGACAACAAATCACCATATGGGCTGACCAATACATAAATACATATCCTTGCTATAGCACAGACTAACAGCAGGATGGATAGCAATTGTGTACAAACAGAGCTGGTGTACAGATTAAAACTATGTTTTACAGACACAGCCGAATGCTCTGATGTACATAGCACCCTGTGTGAACCTCAGTACCTGACGCAAAGGCTGGAACGACAGCGAGAACACTCTGTTGCCCTTGCTAATCCTTTGTACAGTACTTAGGTCACAGTTTCTCCCATACGGCTTAGTTCATTAGCGGTGGATAAAACATTCAGCCCCGTTGGACATGAGGCTGCGGTAAAGCCTCTCCTCGCGTCCAAACCGTTGTGGCGACACAGATGTCTGAGTTGGCAAAATATATAGCGACGATGCACCAACAACTGTGTGAGGATGTCCCTTCTCTTATTATGGAATCGCCAACCCTCATTGATGCAACAACAACGCAATCCCTGATTACTCATGACGTCATCACTTGGTTTACAGTTGGTTGTATTGACACGCAATTCAATTTTTTCTCTCTCAGTAGATTTCCTGCTTTTATAAAATGTCGAGGCATATGTGCTAGGACTGAGCATTGTTTTTTTGTATCGACTCAAGATAAACTACGATGCCTGTGTTTGTCCTCAAGACAGAACATATCACCCGGCGCAACAGAGTAGCTCACTAATGTGTATTTCATGGTTTTTAGAAAGTGATGGAGGACTACAGTCGATACTTGTTAGTGTTAAATCAGAATTATTTTTCCGAAGATTTATTTTGTAGATTATCTTCTCTGGGATTATTGAGATTCATTTAATAATATTAAATCGCCACAATTCAATGTTGGTTTTGGTCACAGGCCTTTGGGAAAAACTTTTAAAACACGTACAAATGAAATACTCACCACCAAGTTCCCAATAACCATCACCAACATGAACACCAGGATGCACAGGGGCTGCCCAGCCACCTCCATACAATCCCACATGGTCTCTATCCATTCGCCGCACAGCACCCGGAACACGATCAGGAAGGAGTGGAAGAAGTCCTTCATGTGCCAGCGAGGCAGCTGACAGTTGATGGAGATCTTACACACACAGTCCTGGTAGTTCTTGCCGAACAGTTGCATGCCCACCACAGCGAAGATGAACACGATGATGGCCAACACCAGTGTCAGGTTTCCCAGGGCGCCCACCGAGTTGCCGATAATCTTGATCAGCGTATTAAGAGTTGGCCAGGATTTTGCCAGCTTGAAGACTCGTAGCTAGTGAAAAGAAGAAAGTGTAGAAAACTAATGATGATGATTTGATGTTGAATTACAACATGTTCTCAACTGAAGAATGTAATCATTTGTCAATCACCTTTGATTTGTTAAATTCATAAAATATACAACAATAAAAAGGCAAAAAATGGCAAAAGAAATAATGAGCTAGATTCTTTTTGAAAAATGAGTCAGAGATTTCTGTTACCAGTCTGAATGATCGCAGGACAGACAGACCCTCTACATTGGAAAGACCCAACTCCATCAGACTGAGGCAAACAATAACGCCGTCAAAGATGTTCCAGCCCTGTTGGAAGTAGTAGTAGGGATCCATGGCAATCAGCTTCAGCACCATCTCAGCTGTAAAGATTCCTGTGAAAACCTAGAACAGATACAGAGGGACATAAAAACTGTAAAAAGGCGTAAAAAGGCGAAATTGTTTTTAAGTTAATTTTACTTTTACTTTCTTTACTTAAAGCTGTACTAATTAATACGTGTCTATTAACAATGGATGAAATGGATTATGAGTAACATGAAAAGTTTAGTTCAGTCTGACTGCTCTCATCAACCCTGTTTCCAGCTGCTGGCACTGGTTTTCAGCAAAAGAATGCTTTGAAAAACACCGTACACTACAGGCCAAGCATCAACCCGCAGACAGAGAAAATGTTCGACTAGCTGGTGAGCATAATGGAGCGTTCATCAGCTTAAGAGCCATATATTTCTCTTGTGAGTTGGTGGAGACCAAAACAGAGCAAGAAGCAGAGTGACTATTAGACTTATATATGGGTGAACTCATGTTTCTCTGTTTTTGCTGGATGTATAAATAGGCTTCTGCTTGGTGACATGTTCCCCGTAACAACTTCAAAAGGTGAAATGAACAGTTTTTCTGATGCATCAAAGTGACTAAAACAGATTAAAATTTTAAAAAATGCTTCAAGTTGAGGTTTAGAGATGTGAGGAAAAGGTCAAAGTGAAGACTACAATGGATACTGTGCAATGTACCAGTTTTAGGACCCAGACATCTCTGACGTTTAAGAGAAAATATAAAGAATATTTCATAATGTCCTTCACTTATTGTTCCTAAACCCATGGTGGAAGCCCAAATTTAGATGAAATACTCCACTTATTAAAAACAGGACCAAAACATAAGCAGTGGAGGTAATAAATAGGAAAGTATTACTATCATTTATCTTCTTTTAAGTTTTTTGTCAAACTTGAGACACTAGCGGAGTATATCATTTACCACAAGGGGGAGGAAGCAAATTAAAAATTGGCAAATCAATCCCACTCCCTGCTAAAAATACTCCCTCTTACGAAGGATAATCACAAAATAGTCTAAAGCAGAATGCTTGATAAAGGATCAACACGGCTGTATTTGACCTCAAGTGCAGCAAAGCACTTGCTATAAAAAACCCAACTGTCTGATAAAGAAAGACATTATCTCCATGCTGTCGTCTTTTCTCTTTACTTTTTTTCCCCAGTGAAGCTTTCAGTCCTCTCCACAGCCAACCTAACAGCACTTAGCAGTGTCTCACATACCGGCAACCTACCCACCGCTATCTTTAAAAGGCCCTTACCAGATTGCCCACTGAAAGCATCGTGTTGAACTCCTCAGTCATGGGATAGTGCTCCAGGGCCATGAAGAGGGTGTTCAGCACAATGCATATGGTGATACCCAGATCCAAGAAAGGATCCATCACCATGTACTTCACCCACTCCTTCATCTTCAGCCACCAGGGACAAGAGTCCCATATCAGGTACCTCTTGGCGAATGTGTACCAGCAGGGATGGCACTTCTGCCTCGACACCTCCAGCTCTGCAAAGAGACATCAAGGTGAACTATTCATCTGCAGGCCTTTCCCTAAATCCCGGAATAAGCGCATTTTCCCAAAATGTCAAACTACTCAAAAGGACTCACCCCCCATAGCATCGCTAAAGAAGCTGACCGAGCTCAGCCCTCTTTTCCTTTGCACCGGAGGGGGCTCAGTCACTGTCGGCGAGGGCTGGAGGAAAAGTCTGGTAACTGTATCCTCCACACTGGTAGGCTTCTGGAAGACAGAAAACACCCCAAAATAAATACACGGCTTTGTTCTATTTTCAGCTATTAATTGAGATATTTTTCTCTGCAGGTTCTTCTAACTCAGTGGTTCTCAAACTGTGGAGTGCGACCCTCTAGTGGGGCACGGAGGTATAACAGGTGGGGCGCTGGGGGAGATGCAGATTGTTAAAAAAAAAAAAAAAAATCATATTCATATATATATATATATATATATATATATATATATATATATATATATATATATATATATATATATATATATATATATATATATTTAAAGAATCTTTTATTAAACCCACAGTGGGGGAATTATTATCTGCATTTTACCAATCCTTAGTAATGAAGGAGCTTTGTGCTGCTGTGAAGCACTGGGGCTTCAGTGTCTTGCTCAAGGACACTTCAACATGAAACTATGGGGAGAAAACAGGGATCCAACCAGCTTCCTTGGTAATCTTTTTTTTTGGTGCCAAATATTAGTTATTTTTTGCACATATATAACTTCATTTGCATTGTTTTAACAAAGTGATTGTACATGTTATTAGTTTTTGGCAGATGGAGCAATATAGTTTACTTGAAAGGGATTTCAATTTTCTTGAATCTATTAATTAAAAAAAACACGGATGGAGGAGTCTCAAAAAGTTGGACCATTTTGTTCCAATGTTGTTGGGGCGGTGGGGCCCGAACATTTTTCTTCCTCCAAAATGGGGCGTGACAGAAAAAGTTTAAGAACCACTGTTCTAACTACACACGGGCCTCTGTCACTCACTGTGTCTTCCCTGACCCTCTCCATGCTGTAAGCAGGCATGGAGGTGGGCGTGTGCAGGCCCAGAGTGGTGATTCCGTTCTGATCGAGGGAGATGTTGAGCCGGCCATTGACGTTGAGGCTGGGGGTGAATATTTGGGAGCAGTGGCTCCGCACACTACCCGTCCTCCTCTTCCAGTGCGTCGCTGTTGAACTGGTGCGACTCCTGAAGGCGTCCCCATGTGTGCTGTACTCGTCGTCCCCGAAGTCAGCCTCTGAGTTGTTGCGTGCCCGGAAAGCGCTGAAGACGCTGATCTGGCTTCCTCTCCTCGTGCTGAGCGGGTGAGCGGAGAGCGTGGACAGCAGAGGATGGACCGGAAGGGGAGACAGAGACTGCTACGGAAACACAGGCAACACATTGGTTCGTACAGCTTTGCAGGAGAACATCAAAGGCTGGGAGAAATGTTGAGAGTGTGGGTATTGGATGATGTACCATTGGGTCATCCAGTGGGTCAAACTTCTCTTCAGCAGCTTCCTCCGCGGTTTCCTCCGACAACGCCCGGTGCGATCTTCTTCTCCTGCTGCTGCTCCGACGTATGCTGCCTGTCTTCAGACAGAATGGAGACAACTCTGGGGACAACACTGAGTCTGTATCCAGTGCTTGTTGTCTTTTTGCTGCCAACTTCACACAGAAAGGTGTTATGTTACAGGAGATCACTTTTATTAAAATATGAATATGAAAATGCTTGCTGGCTGTTGGCGTTGAACTTACTCTTTGCTCTCTGCGAAGATGCTCCATGGCCAGCTGAAACTCTCGCTCCTTCTGCCAGGCCTCGGCGATGGTTGCCTGATTCTGCTCCTCATAGGCCATGGCCACGACAGCCAGGATGAGATTGACCAGGTAGAAGGAGCCCAGGAAGATTACCAGCACAAAGAAAACCATGTAGGTCTTCCCTGCTGAGCGTAGCGTCTAAGAGAGCAGAGACAAAGTCAGTACAATCAAATCCACATGCGAAAGGAAGCAATTAAAAAATGTAATTGCCGACATTTGAGGACTCACTCCCTCTTATATCTATAACAATACAGTGTATTATCACACATTATGTTTATAATGCATTATAGACATGGAGCGTGTTAACCAGAGTGTTTTTTTAATCATCATTATTTTACATTTGATTGAGCAAAGCTATCTACAATGTACGTGTAGATCAAAACATATTTAAAAAAATGGCACCTGGTGGAACAGCTTTTCCCAGTAGTCTTGTGTCATGAGCCGGAAAAGGGCCAGGAAAGCCCAGCCGAAGGTATCAAAACTGGTGTAACCATAGTTTGGATTCCTCCCGAGTTTTAGGCAGTCAAATCCATCTGGACACTTCCTGTAGTGCACAAACAGTTGAAAGGCAGAAAAACAGATGATTATGGGACAACACAAATAAACAAAGGCTCTGCAGCTCTGGTCGCATGCAGGCTGCTTTACTAGAGTTAAAAACATCTCCAGTATCTACGTTCATGTCGCCCGGTGGCCTTTGACTCCACACGGGAGAGAAGCGGATGAGTCACTAAGTACACACATTGCTATCAACACCATTATTTCAACTGAAGAGGGCACTTGAAATTCGTTCCAGGCAGGAGCACTAAAATGCACCGCAGCAAAAGGGATTACGCTGAGCCAGATGGATATCAAATTGCAGTTAAAAAAATGTTTCCATGCATTCATCTCTGATCATCTCTCTTCATTGTCAGGCAGCATAGTGGCATTACAGGAAATATTTAAGTCCAGCAGCTGAAAACAAGCTGAACTGCCATGTCAATCTGAGTGCAGAACAATTTCGTAATGGCTGGGAAACAGCTGGGCGGCAGAGCGCTGCTGTGAGAACAGCTGTAGGTCTCACCGACCGGCCAGCTAAGTACAAATGCTCACTAATATTCAGCAGGGAGGACAGAGCAGACTGCGTTAGGCCAGCGACATCTTGCTGTCAGGCCGTTCCTTCCCCTCTGCTGCACTGCTCAGACAATCTGCTCGCCTCTTTTACACAATATGGTTTTGCATATTTCCGCCTATTAACTATAAGCTGTTGTGTGATTTTACAACATAGATTGTTAGTTTGATCCATTTTTTTTTTATTTTCCTGATTTGTGCACTGTATTGTTCAACCTATTCAAGTGAAGAATATTATTGAGCATCTATTTTCATAAACGATAATTCATATCACTAATTTGTTTGCTGCTTTTTGTTTTTCTGTAAATTGGAAATGCAATGACTTGACTTCATTTGTTTGATGTGGACATCACATTGGCATTAGACTTCCATGACAAGGAATGTTGTCTGTCAGCATTTTCTGGCATTTTATAGATACACTTTACATTTTTAATCTGGAAAATAATCTGCAGATTAATCGTAAATAACCATGGAAACTCTATGTACTCTAATGTACTCAATTGAAGACAATGGCTGCATGGATAGTATGATTGATGTTATATTGATGTTTTTGCAGCGCAATGCAGGTAAAGCACAAAGTGATTGAAAAAGTTTCGACTGCACTACATCATAACTATAATGTAACATTTAAAATGCAGACTCAATGTTCACTGTGAGGGATTACACAACTGAGGCAAGTTTTGAGAATATGTTACTTGATTTCAGACTCAATAAAAAACAATGGAAATCAATGGCTTTCAGGAACGTGAGAGAAAACACATCCTGATAATTATTTAAGATACATTTGAAGATAATCAGGATACAATTTTGAGCAAAAATTGTACACCGCTAAACTTCCATAAAGTCTTGTTTCACCAAAACAACCGAGTCCCCGGTGTGTAGGAGCTCTTTGGAAAGTCTCTGCTGACATGTTTACAGTATTTATAACTAGTACTCTTGAGAGTGGAATATCAATTCCCTGCAGTTTGTGTAACAGCACAGCACAGGAACATCTGTCCATCGCTGCAAAGTGTTTTCCCTCTATAGTGGGCGGGACTGAGGTGGTGGGTTTTTCTGCCCAAAGTCATAATCCTTGATGCACAGTGGCTTTAAGATGTGAGGACATAAGCGTTGGCCTGAACGCTCCAGTAGGCGCGATGAGAAACAGCTTGGAACTTTGAAGCAAATCATTTATCACAAACTTCTTAACCATCTAGGCTGAAAATATCATTTAAATATGTGTACGTGTGTGTGTGTGTGTTTGTGTGCATGCCTACTCACTTGTGTATGTGTGTGTCATCATAACGTATCCAAAAGCTTCAATTTGGAAAACTACTCAGGGATTACTTGTTGGAATACACTCAAAAGATTAAGCATCCTCTATGTTTTACGTCCTCCGTCCTGACCTGCTTAATTTCTTGCCCGTCTCCACAGCCAGCCTCAGAACGTCAAAAGGCTGGCAATCCTTTATTCCGACAAATATAAATATAAAATACTCTATGGTTAGTCTAACCTATAACTGGGTAAGTGTTTCTTTCTGTCTTTGATGTAAAGTCAAACGAATACTTATATACTTAACTTATATATATATATATATATATATATATATATATATATATATATATATATATATATATATATATATACACCACATTCATCGTGATGACAAAGCACAGTTAATATTAAAAGGAGACAAAACAAATCCCCCCGTTTCTCTTATAGCCCACACCCGCTACACATAGAAAAAAAAATATTACAACAGAATGAGACTGAGTGTCAACAGTGAAAGCTGATTTTTAGGTAAACTGTGGGACAGCTGGAAAGGTCATATTGGTGCTATTGTGATCTTACTGAACTACTATTTATGAAAGTTTAGTGACGTCATTTTCCTCTGAATGCCCTCAAAAGTATCCTCTTTTCGCTCCGACAAATTACTGAATCAGACTTTACTCCTTGGGAGATTAAGCTCCTGCGTTTAGAGGCGAGGTTACAGAGTGAGATTAAAGCTAAAGGGACTCTGATGCCAATAAAAAATCTCTATCCAAGATAAATGCATGAATTCATATGCTGTAATATAAAACATATTACCTTGAAAAAGTACTATAAATAAATAATTTAACTAAAAACCTAAGTGTGTTTAAATGTATTACTAAACCTGTATCTGTGTGTTGACCATGCTTTGGTTTACTTATATATTTTTTTGTCAAGCAAATGGAGCCATTATTGTTATTTAAGCAAATAAAGAGAAACAAAGATTTGGTTCCTCTACACATTTGTTGAAGCTGTAGGATTTCAGATTCACACAGATGGGTATTAAGTTCACTATAACCCTTGAACTGGGCCTGGCATGGCAAAATCTGAGTCATCCTGTTGTGCTTGTTTCAAAAGCATTTGGATTTATAGGATTATTCAGTGCGTAGGCTAAGTAGCAATATTTGGAAGGTTTCACACTGTGCCTTTGATTGGGAACAAAGTCCACAGATAAAATGTATTATATGCATAAGGACATTCACTCTGATGTTAGAGACCGTATCGAAAATGCCTCAGTTCCATCACAAGCGCACAAACGTAGGCACTGCTTGAAGACTTCAGACCAGTATCTCCCCCTAAACAAAAACAAAATATCAATCCAGCCCGTTCCGGTTGACCTAATCATATGATAGAGCTTTTGACATGATGAAATCTCCAAAGACCCCCACCGCCCTTCTCTCTCTCCAGCTGGCAACTCCATGTTTCTCTGTAAAGGGTTCCAGTGGAGCCGGGGTGATTATCCACACCACATGTCATCTTGTGTACAGCCTCTCTCACGCTACACCCCTCCCTCTGATGGCATCATTCCTCCATACATTACACCCAGAGGTCACAGGTTAAAACGTGAAGCCTGACACACGTCAGCCATTATCATTTCTGTCTTTTCAAGTACTGCAGAAACTATTTGCACCAAGTTTGATGCTCAAGCTGCTGTATCCAATTATACACATGACATGCATGGGATGAGAAGCCATTACACGCTAAATATTCTGATATTATGTAATAGCCGGCAGATAATTAACAAGCAGCAAGCAGAACAAACAACTCACTTACCCTGCATCACTTCCATATCCGCATATTAAGGCATCCTTTGCTCCTTCCACTTTGTAAAAATTATCTAAGGAAAAGAGGAAAAATATGTTTTTTGTCTAACTTCACTGAAGGCTGAGGCCAATGGACAGTATTCACTCAATGTACATATGTGTCTCTTTTTTTTGGCTGACCTTCGCTGGTCAGGAAGTCCGCCCTGGTGCTCCAAGTTCTGTTGTTGCAGATGAATGATGCGTTGGGGCTGAAGGAAGAGTTGACGCAGTGTGCGAAGCTGCGGATGCACTTTTGCCGCAGTAGGCCCATGAAGAGCTGCAGGCCGATGAGGGCGAACACGCTGAGGCAGAAGACGGTCAGGATCATCACGTCTGCCAGCTTCCTCACAGACTGGATCAAAGCGCCGACGATGGTCTTAAGACCTCGACGGAGGAGAAGAGACGGGATGTCAATTGTTTGGGAACACGGGGACACATCTGCTTTTCTGTTGATACGTCACGGCCACCTTACCTGGGATGACTGAGATGGTTTTCAGCGCCCGTAGAACTCTGAAGGTTCTCAACGCCGAGACGTTTCCGAGGTCTACAAATTCTGTCACGTATCTGGAATTTGAAATCAGGGGATTTATTAACAATCTAGTAATCTGTAGGATTGCCGGGGATAAAAATGAATTTTCAAACACACTTAACTGTTTGTATATCATGTCTTTATGGTAACATTTCAATCAAATAATATTTTGAGGTTGTCTTTTTCGTGGCAATTTGGTTTACTTCACTCATTCTTTAAATTCATAGATTTAGGGTGAACCACCGTATAAACAATTTAAAAAGTAGCTCACATGTTACCAAACAGTACACAGAAGCAACGAAGCAACGATAGCATTCATTTGGAGTTTCTGTCCAACTAATTAATCCAATGTTGAGTCTTCATTTTGTTCTGTTTTGGTTTCCACCAACTCATCTGAAAACAACATGAGAGCCATGAGAGAGAACTAAAAGACTAACGTTGCTGCCCTGAAAACCAAAACAACCAGCTGAAGGACTCTAAAATGCTCCTTAGAGGCGAGTGGAGCTGCCAAAGAGTAGCACTTGTATGCCGGTTCAAGCAACAACTTTCACATACAAGTAGTGATCTATTGTTAATATGGAAACAATGCTTATTTAATTTAATAACAGCATGTTGTTAAGTACTGGGAGAGGAAATGACAGATTATGTAATTAATCAAAAACAAAATAATCACTGATGGTGATGACAGCCTTCAGTGTGTGAAAGGGATTTTGTCCTGCTGTTTTCAAACAAAGCAAATGTCAGGATAATTGGTCTCAGACAAATGCTGCACTAAGAGAGGTCACCTGTCTAATCTGCCACCTGCATCATGGGAAGTGAATTATTGCACACAGATCTATGACCTCAACAATAGGCTTATCGGCATAGTGTTTCAAATCACTATTTAAAATCACTGAGGAATTACTGAAAAGACATGGGTGCAAAAAATTTAAAATAAAATAATAATATTATTTAATAATTTAATAATTTTTAAATAATAATTTAAAAATTACATGTATTATTTTATTTTTAATTTTTTGCACCCATACAAATAAATGTATTCATTTTTTATCTTCACATTGCTAAAGTAAGCACAAACACTGACCCTGAAGACAGAATGTGAACTATGAATTAAGGTGGACCTTTTTAATTAGATGTTAAATTACAATGTAGGCCTAGGAAAATGAAAAGTTATATATTTAAATGACAAATATATACATATATAATACATAAATATAAATGAATGAAACATGAATGACATGGTTACTCACGCCATGACGATGACGCTGAAGTCCAGCCAGTTCCATGGATCTCTCAAGAAGGTGAACGGCATTATACAGAACCCCCTTGCAAATATCTTTATCGCCGACTCAAAAGTGTAAATGCCAGTGAAAGTATACCTAAAAAAAACATAAAGGGGAACGTAAACACATTTAGCTTTGAATCAAGTGTTGCTTAAGTGTTACAGTTCAAAATGCATTTGAGCATTAAAATAAACCAGAATCGGCATCAACAAGGACTGAAACACAAAGCATGGAAAATAAATAAATGAGTGTGTTAGATGATTTAATGTTACAGTAACTTTAAATACAGAGGAATAATGTCACTGGCAGATTGTGTGAAGATCAGACATAGCCTGCCTAAACACATATTATTGCAGTCTACATTTATCTCTGTTCAATATTCACAAAGATAAACATTGTGCATAATGTAAGTCTACGGACATGGTGAACACTTTACAGTCGTCGGTTCATTCATATTCCAATTTGTTCTGTACTTGTAAACACTGTTTTACTTCAGGTCTGCCACAGTCACACAGCAATTATGAAGCTACGGTCAGCCGCTGGTTAGCTTGGATTAGCACAAAGACTGAAAGGAGGAAACCGCTAGCTTGACACTGTCAGAACAAGTCTTCATACCAAAAGGTCTAAAGCTCACACATGCTATATCTTAAAAATACAATTATAAACATGTGTAATGTGAATAAACAACAAGTCATGGTTTTAATGCCAAGCTTAGCTGGGTAACAGTAAATTCCTGAAGTCTCCGTTGGTTACTTTCCTACCTTTTGATGGTTCGCCGTTTCCAAGTTTTCGCTATGCTAACATTGAGCTAAATCAATCCGCTACTAGCTGTAGCTTCATATTTAACGTATATAAAAGAGTATAGTTGATATTATCAGCTAACTCACGGTAACCAAACAAACTGCAATTAAAATTGAATCTCTAAAGTTGCAACAGTAGATGAACAAATTAAATCAATGAAGATAACGTTAGCATGCTGCATGATAAAAATGTATGTGACCCACCGATGAGAACAACTCTGCCACATCTTACACATCATGCGCATCACAATATTTCTCCAGAATTTTAAGTGACATTTAATTTAATTCAACGCCACATGCTTTTAATTTTTTTTACATGCTTTCGGGCCTTCGGACTGCAGTATATATACCACTTGCATCATATACTTACCTTTTCATGATTCCTCAATCATCACTGACAAAACAACAAATCCCAACAAAGCTCCACATTAGAAAACATAAAGCATGGTTTCAAATATACACACAGTTTTAGATTAAGTGCTACATGTGTACTTACTCCAGGTACTTTGTCCATGGTGCCGGATCAGACATGGCCATGAAGAAACAGTTGGTCAGTATTGTGAACATTATGAACAAGCTGAACAATGTGGAATAGACGTTAAGGAAAGTGTCCTGTGAAATAGTAACTTACAGTCAAATAAGCTTTTTGTGATAAGCCAACAATGTATCACACAGTGTTTCTTCAAATCCTATGAAATAGTCATTAAGATAAACAATCACTGTGTGTGACAACAGTGTTAGAACTACAGTAAATGCAGATTATGGAAAATTTAAGTAAATTTCATTTAGCATGAAATCAAAGGAGCTGCGTCATTCCCTCTTATGGATGAATAAAGCAAAATGCCAACAATAACACAGGATCAGTGAGCTGCTAAAATTAAAATAAAGTCATGAGAATAATCATCTGAGGAAGAACTAGTTTATTTCTAAATGACCTAAAATACATTTTTATTACATACTAAAAATATGAAAAAAAAATGTTTTCGCCCCAATAGGTCCCTTCAAATGCTATCAGTTAGACTTTTGATTTAACAATCAATAACAATTAAAATCTGTTATTTAAAATATAATTTGATCAATAGATGATTTGCCATCAATAACACAGAGGAGATCCAGAGGAACGTGCAAAGTCTAAATCGGTTATCTGAGAACTAATAGGCAGCTGTCACATGATGTGAAATCTCCTTGCTCTTATTTCATTTCAGAGATTAAAAGAGGGATATGAGGGGATTTGTTTCGCAGTGCCAGAGATGACCATTACAAAGCTGTTTTCAAAATGGGACTATGAAAAAATCCAATAGAAACCTTCGGGGGGAATCAGTAAATCTTAGAAATTGGCTTATGTGCCAGTATAAGTGTGATCTCTCTTTACAGCATAAAATTATCATTTTTGTGGAAACTTTTGACAGTGGTTTGTTGTCAGTAGTCTCATCTTCATGTTACCATATAAGTTAAGACGCTGACAATTTTATTTTAAAGTGAAGCCTTTTTTGGAGTGAAAAGGCAATGCCTGAAAGCCAATTTGTCACCTAACACTTTATCCTGATGACTAACTATTAATATCTCCTCATATCACTTCTATTACCGCTATCTTTTTTTTTAAAGCCAATTACCGCGTTCGCCCACCAGTACTTTATCACAAATGTCACTAATATCAAACTAATTCAAGTGACGGGTAACATGGTCTGACAAAAAATAATTTGGCTCGCTCCATCAAACAGTTACATAATTATTTGACATGTCTGTGGCAGGAAGAGACCAGCAAAAAGGATATGAATGGACTAAGATTTTGATGGCAATTGATCTGATGAAGTGTAGTGGAGTGAATATGTAAATTGCAGATGTGGCACTGAATCTGAAGATGGCCTTCCCTTTGTTAAGTACTATAAAAGTCTGCAAAGAAAACAGAAAGAAAACAGAAATCAGCAGCGAGAAAGATCTAATTTTCCAAATATTATTGCTTCATTTAATTCTGTGAACAAAACTATTTGTAACAAGTCATCAAAATGTAAATACATTTCCCAAACAAGTTTCCCTATCATGAACAGGCTCCCTTTTCTCCAGTTCTGCAGATAAACGCAGCTCTGATGTTTTCTTCACCCTGCAGCCGATGATCATATAAGCTGCCGTGTTGAGTCCACCGGCGGTGTTAACTTTACCCACAAGCACTTCTACCACCAAGAAAGCTGCAAGTGCACACACACACACACACACACACACACACACACACACACACACACACACACATGCAGCCATCAAGGCCAGTTGAGATAATGGAGCCAACTCCAAAGCGGGGCAGAACCTTTCCCCAACAGATGCGCCTTTTATTTAAATGTTTCCTCCGTCTTTGGATAATCCTCCCAGCCAGCCGCGCATCACGTGCCAAAACAAAGAGACCCTGGGAATGGCTGCCACGTCCTTTTGCATCTTCCCATAAGTGGCCCATTAACAGAAAGCAACCTGATCTACTCACATTGCACATCAAAACTTGCTCAACTTATTTCTGAGTCCACAAAAGATCTATCAGAAAAATAGCAGCATCACTGACGATTCTCAAATGCCAATGATTGATCATCAGTAACACGTTTGTGCCCACCCTTTAACCAATTTTCTGAGATGTTATCATAGCAGTGCATATTCGAAGATTCTATACATTAGAAATGTTGGATATGTTTCAAGCAAGCGTATCATTTAGTCATGTTATTAAATAATAAGTTCACAGTATTTCCAGTATCTCTGTCGGGTGCCCTTATCTACGGTGAAACAGTTTTTGCTGACTCTTTTCTTCCGTTCATACCGTCCCTTAAGAGATCCCTTCGTAGTGCCCGATGCAAGTGATGGGGGACTAAATCTAAAGTCCTTGCTCCGCGTGAAAATGTATTCCAAAGTTTAGCTGAAGGTACTATGAGTCAACTGTCTGAGTTAGTCGACCATAACTGGTCTTTCCTGAAGCTTAGGTCTTTTTAGCAGCACATTTCCTGCGTCTCGGAGGAAACAAAAACTCTAACATTCAAAGACCTTCATATGATTACCTCAGACTGCTGAAACCTCATAATAACTTCCTCTACACTTTGAAATATATATTTACACAGAAGTACAACTGTGGATATCATCCCAATCCCATTCAGATGGAAGCACATTAGGAAGGGATCTTTTCATAGCGGGTAAGAAAAAAAAGATATTATTTTGCCCACACATCACATTTAAATCGCTTTGAACTGTTTGGCTCATGTTCGTTTCAATATCTGTTGAAATGGTATAAAATTCAAGTACAATAAATTGGCTACATTTTGTCTCATATGGTGTATTCACAGATAGTAAGCCAAGAATATTTAGGACCTTTTTCACTATTTTCGGACATTTTCTAGACCAGTTGTCTTGCAGACAGCATAAACACGACCCCCACCGTTTTGCCCCATCCAACACACACACACACACACACACACACACACACACACACACACACACACACACACACACACACACACACACACACACGCACACACACAGAAGCTCTCACCCTCTGGCTCTTGTAGTAAAACGGATCAATGTCTTCCAATGGCACCCCGATAAGTTCTGTAGGGATGTCACCGAAGATGCGCGGCAGCTGCTTGCCTGCCTCCAGGTCGATCCTCGGCTTGGGTGTCTCTGCGTTCCTGTGAGCCTCGTGGCAATCCTTGGCGTTCTTGGCCTGCTCCTGCGCAATCCGCTGCTCCAGCGCAGCCAAGGATTCGCGAGTGAACCGCCGCAAGCCATCAGGACCCGTTGGTAACAGCATGGTTGCCATCTTTTCATCCTGATTCTGCTGTACTAGAATTTATTTACAGCTACGGGAGGGGCGGGGGGAAGAGGGGGATTGGACACAAAGGGGAAAGAAAGATGGAGGAAGGTGGGTTGAGAGTCGTCCATTACATGAGACAAGTTTGTGAACAACATGGCTTCTTGGATGTGGCACTACATTCAATACAAGCATACATCTAACAAACATGTGCTATAGGGCTCCTCACATATGGACTCCTTGGAGTCAAAAAGCTGCTGACATCATCCAGGTGAGCATGCACTCTGGACAAGGAGGAAACTCCTTCCCTATTCTCCACTGAGAAAGGCGTATGTGAGGGACGAGGACTGCTGGTTCCAGTCTTCATAAATGAGCTGTTAAGCGGCTCAGCAAACAATTATACACATCATAAGATGTGGTTGCTCGTAGAGTCAAAAGAGAATTACCACACGACTCTGCGTTTCTCTCAGCCGTAAATAGCGTTTAGCATCTTACAGCTCATTGTTCTGGTTTTGTTGAACTTTCTCCACTGTACACTACCTGCTAAATTAGGTGGTTAAATTAGACGGTACTCAGGGAGGTCAAGAAACACGATAGAAACAATTCAACCTTTCAACTGACCAACACCAGCTTCCTGTTATCCAACTGCATCTGTCAATCTAGGGCAGCCGTAGTTGTCAGTCAGAGGGATTAAGACCACGGTCTGCAGCTCTGACCAAAGGTTTTTCTCCAGCACTGATTTAGGATGGCGGTCGCTTGCGGTTTGCAAGCCTGGGCCTGGACATTGACCCGTCAGCAACCTCAAAGACATACTTTGCATTTCTAACAACACACCAAAGCGCATCACGAAAATCCTAAATGTCTCCTGATGTTTCCAGACTAAAGTGTGTACTGTGCCAAGTTAGCCGCAACTCATGCGCTGCTCTCATGCGCCGCTCTCATGCGCCGCTCTCATGCTGCGGTTACAGCGGATGATAACGCTGTCACGAAAGCTTAGCACCCTCCTCCTTTGGTTCTCCCTCAGGTGAACTCTGTTGACTCTGTCAGCACTTAATTAGTTTGCACTGTTAGCGCTGCTAGCACCATTCGCTATGAGCATAATAGTGTACGAAGCACCGGCTCGCCGTCGACTTGTTAAGAGCTGTGAGCTGGGCAAATTTAATACTCTCAATCCTGGATATTGCACCTTTGAAGTGCAGGCTGTTTAAATCAGAGTGGATACATTCAGATCTCACAAGATAAGTTGCTATTAGTTCTATTCACACATTTAGCAGACTCTGAGCCCCATTTCATCTGGAGTTTGGTTTCAGGCAAGCAGACAAATGTCATTTAAAATTGCATTTTATCTTTATCTCTGTTTTGGTCTCAACCAACACCTGGGAGAAACATCTGGCTCCTCTTTAGCTACTACACGTCATGTCCCAGTATATGTTTAGCAGCTGGTTGTGTAAATGTGCAGGTCTGCTGTGTGGTGTGTTGATCAGCTGGCTTACAGTTGTTTTTTCTGAGTTGCAGGACACAGAAGAGAAACAGTAGAGTTCAGTAGATGCTGTTGGTTCCAATAAACTTCTGTTCATTCATTAATTATTCATAAAACAGTTCTTCTGAAATCTGAAAAAAGTGGAAACTTGACTTCACCAACTAGTGAGATGCATTTTTTTCAAAACAAAAAAGCTTTATCATGCCTTTCCAGTTTAGTGCAGTGTTAATAGCATCCCACCTTGGCTGTCGCCAATTTGTAGTGTTTGAGTTCATTCAGAAAAACAATGAATGATTATTTGAACCAGAGGTGTTACTAAATATGATTTGAATATCTTGAAATGCTTTCTGTGGATGTCTGAAATCTTAATTTCCTTTGTTTTCTTATCGACAAACGTGGTTCCTCTGGACTTAAATCAAGAATAGGTACAGTTGGCAGCTCATGTGAGCAGAAATCCAAAGCCACTGTCTGAATCCAGACAATACTGCAAAAGCATCCTCTCGTTTCAGCCTGTGACAGAGGCTGATGTTTTAATAACTGGCAGAGCTTTCCAAAGAGAGGATTACATTTCTCTGTTGCCCTTTTGACAGAGAAATACTATTGTATCCTTTTCATATTGACTAAGCTCTTCTAGTTCTCCATCTCCTCCCGTCCTGAAATGCATTGATCCCTTCACACGTCCAGCCAGACGCTAGTTATCTGCTTTCCCTTGATCTGCTTATTTAGCCCAGGTAAATCTCAGATCAGCTCTTCTCATACACAGCATCCGGCGCTTTCCCATTCGCCAAAACAAAATAAATAGGTTAAGGTCTATTTGCAACCTCAGAGAGCAGACAAAGCATATTTCTGTCAGGATGTGAATCGTCCAGAGAAAGTCACAACATGTCGTCTTTGAAAGGTACCAAACACGATGACCTCGGGACTGTGTATATGAATAATATTAATCTAAAGTCAAACCTGCCTCTGTGCACCGGTTAGATTTACGCGCCAGGAAATATAAAAAAAAAATCAAATATATTTTAGTTGAATGAAATGTAATTACCATAACAGCCAGATGTGATTTGCTCATCATCACTGCAAATAATTATGATAATTAGATTTAAAGTAGAGCAGAGCAGTGCACTGGCACGCACACACACACACACACACACACACACACACACACACACACACACACACACACACACACACACGCATGCCTGACACGTGTTGTGCACTACTGTTTAAAGTTGTCACAAAGGAGAGTTGAACAAGTGAAGTGTTTTGATGAGAGTTACTCGGCAGATGTGTGGTCAAAATGAACTATACATGGATTTTGGTAATGAGTTCAATACCGATATTGATATTTGGGAGTTTAAAATATGAGCCACAAGCAATTTCTTTTCACATTAACAACTTAATTGTTGTGTTTGTGTGCGTGAGACTCAGACATACATGAAGCAGGACATTTTCCAGCGTGAAGAACATCTTGTCAGTGCTCTCTGGTGGACAAAAAAACTGCCCCACATGACTTTAATGTCACTGCAACGCCTTTTTTTCTTCATCTACCCTCATAACTATTAACTGGACTGGACCAGCTTTGCTCTTTCTTCAAATCTATTTTGATCATCTTAAATTCCAAGAAAACACTGTTACATGGACACTGCAGAGGAGCAGATTACGCCACACTTTGAGCTTCACTTTATATACTATGCTGTTATCATGTTCTATTACTGTGTCCACTATATATCAGTCAAAGCTATTAAAATACAGTTTTCATAAAAAAATTAATTCAAAATTCTGATTGGAGAATTTTTGCCAAATTAGTTTTCTAAATATTTGAAATGCCTGACCATGTGTATAAAATGTTTCTTGTGAATTTCCTGCATTTAATATAACAGACTGGGACTTTGAAAATAGAAGTGTGATCACCTTGTTGTCATTATGGTCATTATGTAATATGCACAACACATGACTTAAACCTTTTGCCAAATATAATAAAGGATATTTATGCAAACAAATGATTGTATGAAGGCGTGTGTCGTGAAAATAGTATCTTGAATGTGCTTTTCTGTTACTTCTACTTTAATATCAGGGTTTTCTTGTTCTCTGGATGGTTCATTCCCTCAGAGGGTCACTTCAGGCCCGTATGAATATCACATTAAGGATTTCTTTTAGTTCCCTCCATTGACATTGATTATATCATTATATTATTGTTAACCGTAAATGAATGGACCTCCAAGTGTTTTTTGTTTTCCACTTTTGGTTGTATTATAGATCTGTTGGGAGTTTTGTTTTTGTCTTTCTTGGTCAAGCCTTTTGATTTATGATCCATATTGTTAAAACAAGTTTGTGGAACTATTAACAGAAGGTTTCCCATCAAGTTAAACAATCTGATTACACACACACACACACACACACACACACACACACACACACACACACACACACGCACACACAAATGACATTAAAACTTTGGAAATCTAATTCCAGCCCATACTGGGGGTCACATATTATCTGTAGGTCCATGTTACATGTATGTGCCCTCTCAGCGCTTCATATGTGATCCTGGTGCACGGCTGAACTGATGACCTACTTTTTCAGTAAAAACCTTTCAAAGTAATTGCATCAGATAGCTTAAATACGTCGGTTACGGAAGGTATAGACCTACAAATCGAAACATCGGTGAAATCATTACAAATAGGGGACAATTACTTTGATGAGCTCTGCTGCTTGAGACGCTTACAGCTCAACTGAGTCCGATTCTAAAAACATCTTAAAACTAATCAGGAGTTACAGCAGTTGGACAAGAAGATGAAGGTGACAGATGTCACCGAAAGAGGAAAATGGAACTCAAATGTGCAGCATTATGTAATGTGTCACAGAAGTGAGAGATCATGAAAGTAAGTGTAAGCCTTTAATGCTCACATGAAAACATTACATTATTATTTTGCTGAATACACTTTCTGATATATATATATATATATATATATATATATATATATATATATATATATATATATATATATATGTGTGTGTGTGTGTGTATATATGTATATATATATATATATATATATATATATATATATATATATATATATATATAAACATATATATATATAATATGTATATATATATGCATATATATATATATATATATATATATATATATATATATATATGTTTAATATATGACATATAACATATGGTATTGTTTTAGATTATAGATTAATCATGAAAAAAAGAGAATTTAGAAGAAAGAATGATTATAATGTGTTTTTTTGTGTAAGTAGAAGTTCTCCATTAATTTCAACTCAGAGGAAAGAAAGAAAAGCTAAAGACCAAATTGTTGACAGATTATTTACTTCCGAAGAAGAAATGTATCTTTCTCTCTGTGTGTTCAATGTTAATTTCTAAATATAAAATAATACACCTCACATGGCTACTTACATATGAAACTCTGAGATTTATGGCATCATTTCCAGAGTTGGGTGCTTCGGGTTTTAGACGAAGGAAAAGCCAAACTCTCCGCGCAAAATCCATGTCTTGCCGTCAAGGTTTGTTCTCCACGACGGACCAAAACTCCTTTCCAAACGAGACAGAAAAAAAGTGCAATCCAAAGTTTGGCGCACAAACTGACCCCCTAGACAAACGCCAGACGTCTGATCACCTTATGTTGGACATTTTTGAAACGTGCCACAGGTGCGAAGTATGGGCTGTCCTCTGTCCGTCCCATCCGAGTGGCTCTCCAGCTTTCATCCCACAGAGGAAAAGGTCCCGAGCCGCAGGAGCGTGCAGGATGCGTGGAGATGAGCACCTCGATTTGCCCTTGAGCAAGAAAGAGCACGAGGGAGGGAGGATGCTGCTCGAACCACGGGGGATTACCGCGACATGTCTCACTCAAATAGGACAGAGCTATAGTAGGAGAGTGGACACTTTTTCCCACATCGCCAAAAACAACAACATGTAAGGGACATGGTGATACTAAGTGTTACTTCACGGTAAACATCACTGTGTCTTTGAGGACATGGATTACATATGGTTTTCTAGAAGTATATGGACTGATTTTGACTTAGATCATAAGTTATCCAATCAATTGTAGTTCGGAGTTGCGGTATAAGCAAGCGAGATCACTGCCAAGTGCCAACCACAGAGTGGAATGAGCAAACAAATCAAATCCTGTTGTCCTTGAATGGATATTGTTGAACACAAGCTGTCAGCATTTATACTGTGTATCCAAAGGGCTGATTGGTGATGGTTTTGGATGACCTGGCGGTGTGGCCTCCAGGTTTTGGGTTCTTGCTGCGCCCTCTAGTGGCCAAACAGTGGAGCTTCAATGAATCAACCTTTTCTTAGTCAGGGAGATTTGTTCTCGATGACCAACCTTTCAAAGACAGATTCCAGTGGCCTATTTGTAGACGCAGCAATGCCATTGTGCCACTAGGACTCTGTATTTCTTCAACACAATTGTTTTACAATTCTGTCAGTGTCAACAGACTTTGTAATAAATCATATGGCCAGATGATCCTCCGTCGATTGATTCAACATCAATAGCCCTTGCTATTGTTGTTTGTTAGTCACATACTTATATACACTGCAAATACTTTAGATTTTTGCACTTTCTTTTTTGTTTAATTTCCTAGAGTTAATACACTCTGCTAATTATATATTGAATTTTGTTGTATATATTGAGTGTTTTCATTCCGATATGTGTTCCCTTGCTTGCCGTGACAAAAACATTTCCCCTTGAGGATGAATAAAGTATCCATCTGTCCGTCTATCTACCTATCTATCTATCTATCTATCTATCTATCTATCTATCTATCTATCTATCTATCTATCCACTTGATTTTGACTCATGACTCATGATGTAATATTTCAGAGCTGACAGGGAAGGCTACAGTGAGGCACACGTTGATAATCAGGTTGAACACTGGGTCAACATTCATGTTCATCCATGTATTGCAGCGGGTTATAAAGTGAGAGCATAGTAATTATCCTCTGATGTATTCTGAGCCGTCCTTTAAAGGATTAAGGGCCTGATTGGTGTTTGCCTGCCTGCCTACGTGTGTAGGCCTACTGGCAGAACTACCACTTGTGGTGAGAAAATAAACACAATAAGACCATTTTATATCAGATAAATGTACAATGTCTTTTTTTTTAAATTTTATTTGATTATTTTAGATGTTCCTTTATTAGTTGCGCAGTGGGGAAATTTCCAGATTACAGCAGAAAACAGGGTAAATGCACAAAGTATGAAATCAGACACAGTCCAAAAAAAAGCAACAATAATAATTTCAAATAATACTATTTAATATCTAACCAACAATCAATAACTAGATAGTCAATAACTAGAGCCATTACAAAGCCCTTTATTTGGGTGCCCGATGCCGTGTCATTTGAATGTTTATGTTAAAGGTATCATAAATATGTCTCTGGCATACCAGGCCCATCCCGCAGTGAAACAAGAAGACAAGGAGAGTACAAACCACATTACCCACAAAGCTCCGGTGCGTGTGTTTTCTTTTTTCCCGGATGTAGCATCACATGAATCGACTGTCAACATGCAAGATGGCCACCCATCACAGGCAAAATGCTGCTGGGCGGAGAAAAGTACAGGTGAATTTTTATAGTTGCGTTATTGTTGAGTGCGTGGCAGCGGCGACATTGTGGTCATTATCTTTAAAACGTGCTTCACGGGCACTTGACGCACCGCTAAACCCGCCCGCTAACGGCGGCGCCGCCGCTCTGAGTCACGACCCGAGCCGGCTAACGGAGCTAGCTTAGCTTAGTCTTTAGCGTCTTCTGCTAACGGCTGAGTGACAATGTGCCTTTTCTGCTTAGCTTTATTGCAAAAGTGCGCGTTAAACACATATTAACATCACTATCAAGCTCGTTGATGTACTGAAACGTTTGATGCGACGTCTGAGCTGCTTGTGATGCTGTGACGGCAGCTTAGCGACCCTGGGCTCGGTCTAATTGCTGGGAAACGTACGTGTCTCGGTGGTTCTATCGTGCACATTGCCACCAAGCACGGCACTTGTTTATTGTTAATGTCACTTCACGGGGAACAATTCTCAAATATGTGTCATTTATCGTGGCTATATGTTTCCTTTGCTAACGTCCTCCCGACGAAGAGCTTTGAACGTAGCCGTGAGCGCGTTGAAGCCTCGGCAGGTGCACAAGGTGGTGTGTGTGCGTGATGTGGAAAAACGCATAAATGGTCGAGATGGGAGCCTGACCTCGGCGCGCACGCACCTCTCTGTGTTTCAGGTGTCCTATGTCATTAGAGACGAGGTGGAGAAGTACAATCGCAATGGAGTGAACGCACTCCAGCTCGACCCTGCGTTGAACCGGCTCTTCACTGCTGGAAGAGACTCCATCATCCGGATATGGAGCGTCTACCAGCATAAAGTAGGACTTCCTATAGTCTTAATCCATACAAAAGTGCACACTGTGTCATTACATGCATATTTTTCATAAGTCAAAGTGTCTTAATGCCTCTTCTCCTTTATTGCAGCAGGACCCATATATTGCCTCGATGGAGCATCATACAGATTGGGTTAATGACATAGTTCTCTGTTGCAATGGCAAAACATGTGAGTGTGATTACTAACTGTTTAATATCCAGGGTTACGTCATTGTTCAGCATCTGACGCTGCTGGTTTCATTCTGGTCTGACTTATCTGATACATTTATGCTGTCTTCTATTCTTCAGTAATATCTGCCTCATCGGATACAACAGTCAAGGTATGGAACGCGCATAAAGGCTTCTGTATGTCGACGTTACGGACACACAAGGACTATGTAAAAGCTCTGGCATACGCTAAGGACAAGGAGCTTGTGGCATCCGCTGGTCTCGACCGGCAGATCTTTCTTTGGGATGTGAACACACTAACGGCACTCACTGCTTCCAACAACACTGTAACCAGTAAGTATTGTTTGTGGGGACATTGTGTATTGGTTTGATACTGCCTTGAATAGCTGGATCAGATATCTGTGACAACAGGAACAAGCTATTTCATTATAGTTTCAGAGACATTTACATTTTTACCAACAGTGGTGTCAATACTCAAAGCCCAATTATGGGAGTCATAAGTATAACAGTTGGAAAGGTGCTTCCCCGTTGTTTGTTTTCTGTGTGACAAGTGGTCCAATTTCTGGCCTATGTGAACTACTGTTTTGATTATTGTGCATTTGTATTGTTCTGTAACGACTAATGTGTATTTCTGAGAGACATTCGGTGCACATGGACTTACTATAATCTGTCTCCCAACAGCCTCGTCACTCAGTGGGAACAAGGACTCTATCTACAGTCTGGCTATGAACCAGATGGGCACAGTCATTGTATCTGGATCAACGGAAAAGGTTTGAGTTTCTATCCATGTGTCAACACACACATGCATGAAAATAGATGGAAAAACAACACCAATTATCTCATTTATTATGTTGACATTTCATCTGGGATTTTTGTTAGATTTAGAATGCACAAGACTTGCTATTTTGCATTCCTTTCTGTTGAGATGGTTTTAAAATGTTAACTGTAGACGGCCACACATCTTTGTGGTAAATCATTAGTTTACTAACTGGGGTTACAGAAAGAGTAATGTTAGTTTAAAACTATGGCAATGCTTTAAATTAGCCGTTATCTTACTATGTTTAGTCACAGTAATCTGCATGTTGATGAAATACAGAGGTGCCCATTGTCACTCCCTACTTCCCCCCACTTCCTCGTTCTTTCATCAGGTTCTGAGAGTGTGGGATCCTCGAACATGTGCTAAACTGATGAAGCTAAAAGGCCACACGGACAACGTGAAGTCGTTGCTGCTGAACCGAGATGGCACTCAAGTGAGTCAATATGTCTCAAATATGATGTGCTGGCAGCTGTCAAACAGAGGAGTTTTAAAACCTGAACCTGTTGTCCTTTTCTACAGTGCCTGTCCGGCAGTTCAGACGGAACCATCCGCCTGTGGTCACTCGGCCAGCAGAGGTGCATCGCCACGTACCGGGTGCACGATGAGGGGGTCTGGGCCCTGCAGGTCAACGAGGCTTTTACACACGTCTACTCGGGAGGCAGAGACAAAAAGATCTACTGCACCGACCTGCGTAACCCAGACATCCGTGTGCTGATCTGCGAGGAGAAGGCCCCGGTGCTCAAAGTAAGGAGCAGCCAGTACACTTGTGCAATGCTGTGACACCCTAATGTATTTATGAGACACGTTGAAATAGTTCTGCAGGGATTTTTTTGTAACCTTTTAATTTTAATAATTTGTGATTAAGCAATACATTTCTTTCCTGAATGCTGACCGCTTCTATCACCTGGTGTCTTTTTGCAGTGTAGATGCAACAACTGTGTGTAGTACTTAGTGAAGAATGTTTCTTTCATTTCACTTCGGTTTGTCTTTTCTGTTGCATGCATATTAAAGTGAATGTTATTTTGCTCATTGTTGTAACCTTTAAAAAAACAAAACAGAAGCTTTGCTTTATTAGCAGTGACAGAGCTTATTTTAGGAAAGGTTTTACTGATCTAAATAATTGTCATTCCTGTACTCATAGCCAACCATTTGGCCCCATTCAACCTTTTGCTGTCTTTCTCTTTTGCTCAGATGGAACTGGACAGATCTGCTGACCCACCTCCAGCAATCTGGGTCTCCACCACCAAGTCATCCGTTAATAAATGGGTAAGCATGCGTGAATCCTCTGAGATCACTGGTCGGCTGTCAGCATAAAGACTATGGAATAGGGTAGACGGACGTGTGCGTGTGGCCGCGCTTAATACTATTCACTAGTAATCGGCCTGTACCTTGTGTTTGAATTTAAGCCAGCTTGTTGGTGATGTGGGTGATACAAAGCGGCGATTAATGTAATGCAATTATCTTTATTGCATTATATTAATCGCTTTTGCTACAGAGGAGAGCTCTTCAATACAATCTGGGCCAAATCTCTTTTTAATTATGTTTTTTTTCACTGTGCGTGTGTATGTGCAGTCTCTAAAGGGAATGCACAACTTCCGGTCATCAGGGGAGTATGACAACGATTGCACGACTCCTTTGACGCCACTGTTCCCTCAGCCGGAACAAGTCATTAAGGGTAAACATATTTATTTATCTATCTACAGCACTTTCTGTGTCAGTCCTCTGGATATCCCATGAAGTAAAATCCTGTTTTCTTTTTGCAGGAGGTGCCAGTATCATACAGTGCCACATTCTGAACGACAAGAGACACATACTCACCAAAGATACCAACCAGAATGTGGCCTTCTGGGACGTCCTTAAGGTAATCTCCTTGCCAAAGTTAAGTTATTTTTTAAATGTGTTAAATCGTGACGGCGTCTGCCGCTTCTTCGTCTGCTGCTCCTTCATCTGCTGCTCCTTCGTCTGCCGCTCCTTCGTCCAAGCAAAATGCCTCATTTCCACCGCATGGTTTACTTTTGGCACTAGGTGCTTTTTTTCCATTGCCCTCTCAGTGTAGGAAGGGGGGAATTCACAGATGATTGACATAGCCACACCGTGTGAAATTGCAGCAACGTCATTTTCAGCGCCAAACCTGTTTGGTTGTCGTCGGCAACCAAACAAAGGAAGCTCTGAAATTCATCAATCGTAAAGAGAAGTTTCGCAAGCTGCCATTTTCACAAATCTGACCCAAATTAATGTAAAAACATTGGTCGCATATTGATGGCAGTTTGCGCAGGATGTCACGTGATGATTCTTTCTGACTAATCACTGGTTCGCAGTGTTCAACTGCACCTTACCATATCGGCTCAGCTCTCTGGGAAACACAAGCGAACTACCAGGCGATTCCTGTGGTTTGGATAGACCTCATGTGTATTTTCTTTCCTCCAGGCTTGCAAAGGTGAAGACTTGGGGAAAGTGGAGTTCGATGAAGAGATTAAGAAGCGCTTCAAGATGGTCTATGTGCCAAACTGGTTCTCCGTTGATCTTAAAACTGGGGTGAGTCACAAACCTGGTAGTACAAGAGCTTTTCATCAGAGGTACTTCGTTAGCCTAGTTAGTGGTTTCATAGTTTTGGTTCATCGTTCTTTTTCTTTTTTTTATCAACAGATGCTCACTATCACTTTGGACGAGAGCGACTGCTTCGCTGCCTGGGTGTCTGCAAAGGACGCTGGCTTTTCAAGCTCTGATGGATCCGACCCAAAGTGTGAGATATCAGACCTTATCATATTTGATAAACACAATAAATTATGGAGAACTGAAGCTAGTATAATATTGCGCAACTGCTAACATGCTAACTGAATTTGGCCCCATCATCTCCTCAGTGAACCTGGGTGGACTGCTGCTCCAGGCTCTGCTGGAGTTCTGGCCCAGAACTCGCATCAACCCCATGGACGAGGAGGAGAACGAGGTGAACCACGGTAAGGAGGCGGGAAAACTGCACCGATGTGCGTGTATTCATTGTTCTAGTTAATTTTGTGCTGCTGTTGTTGAGCGTCTAAAGCCTCGCTCAGTCTGTCTTACAGTAGAATTCTGTCCTTGTGCCCGTAGTGAACGGAGAGCAGGAGAACAGGGTCCAGAAAGGAAATGGATATTTCCAAGTGCCACCACACACACCAGTCATCTTCGGTGAAGCAGGGGGCAGAACTTTATTTCGGTAACGTTTCACGAACATCCTTATCAACAGGTTAATAGTTAACTCTTAGAACGGCAGGGTGCCATGTTGATGGTATTTATTGCTTTTGCAGGTTGCTATGTAGAGATTCAGGTGGAGAGACTGAATCGATGCTGCTGAACGAGACCGTTCCACAGTGGGTTATTGACATAACTGTAGATGTAAGTACAGTTCTATTTTTACAACGTCAAAGTCAAAATGATGACAGGTTAGATAGATGGAATACAAATGTGTAGGCTCAAGTGTTTCTTTTTGTGTATTGCTATGTGTATTTATAAAGCTTTTTCATTTGGAGAAGCCAACAAAATCCATTTGGTCGACACCGGTGGTATCAGACCCACTCTCGCTTTGTGTTTGCCAAACCATCAGTTTGACAGCTCGTACCCAAATACAAGACATCATGACTTCTAAGCCAAGCAACACAAAATGCTGTCGAGCATTTTTTTAAATCTTCTCCGCTGTTTAAAACGTCAGTAACTATAGGGGAAGTGAAATTATGTCTTCTCTTTTTTTTTACGTTACCAAATCACCTTGCTTTATAGTAGGAAAAGCACAGGTGCTACTCATAACATTAACGATGGCTCTGTCTCATCAGTCAGCGTGAGTCATTATTGACCATCACAATTTAGACTTGAAAGGTTATGTCACCGTTTCTCCCAGGAGGACATTTCTTTAGCATCTCTGTGACGACTAATTATTTGATCCGTTTGCTTGCGTGTCTTCCTTTTTAGAAAAACATGCCCAAGTTCAACAAAATCCCATTCTACCTCCAGCCCCATTCTTCCTCAGGTGCAAAAACCCTGAAGAAGTGAGTCCCTCGTACACTTGTCTTTTTGGTAACCCAGTACATGTGACTGAGCCTACTTAACCCGCTGTGTGTTGCGCAGGGATCGTCTCTCGGCCAGCGACATGCTCCAGGTGAGGAAGGTGATGGAGCACGTTTACGAGAAGATTATCAACCTTGACAACGAGTCGCAGACCACCAGCTCCTCGGCCAACGATAAGCCGGGGGAGCAGGAGAAGGAGGAGGACATGGCCATGCTCGCCGAGGAGAAGATCGAACTAATGTGTCAAGACCAGGTGGGCCCAGCCTTTTTGCATCCACATTTTTATACATCAACAGCAATCGTTGTACATTGTATTAACCTTTTTTTTAAAAACTTTTTTGTCCACCAACCAGGTTCTGGATCCCAACATGGACCTGCGAACAGTTAAACATTTTATCTGGAAGAGTGGAGGGGACTTGACGCTTCACTATAGGCAGAAGTCCACGTGAAAATCCTAATTTTTAAAACAGGAACTCTTCGTCATTTGCCAATCACCACCCACCTCTGACATGTAGTACCCTAAACCCCGTTGTGTGGTCAAGAGTTGCAGTATCAGTGAGAATCCAGTATAAATTGTGAGGACTAACTGACCAGAACAGGCCGAAGCAGCCAAGAGACACCTGGGAGACAAGTGGTCCGTAGTTTTTCTTTTTCACAGATTGAAGAAAGGACTCTTTTTCCCCAGCACTCACCTTTTCTTTCTTTCTTTTTTTTTTTACTTTACTGCTGTTTGTTCTTTTTTTCTGATTGGTGTTTAAGTTTGAAGCAACAGAAGTTACAGTACATGTTTGTGTCCGAGAGACACACACACGGATGTAGTAGACTGTTTGTTTGTTCTAGTACATTCCAGAAACTGTCCGTGTTCTACCAACACGCTACACCCGTCTCAGCGCAGCAGCATCACCGGCATCCGGGTGCACTTGGTCTGTGGGCAGCGTCACCGCCCCTTAAAAGCAATCCTCCTGTTCTGCTGTCACCTTAACTTGAACTTAACTTAGACATCTAATTATTGCAGAGCTTGAACCTCAATGACAGAAACACTTGTCTTTGTCATTTATTTTTAGCTGTGCAGTCGTCAATGAGTCCGAATGTTCTTTTGTTTTGTAAATATATGTACAACATTTCTTGATTTAAGTGGCTTTGTTTTTCTTTTGGTTTTGCAGCAGTTTTATTTTGTTGTTGTACAGTTTACTTCAAAACCAACACTGTTTTTTGTTTTTTTTTCCCAAATCCCTAGAGCACATTCATGGTCATAAAGGTAATTTGACTTGGATGTTCAAAATTGCATTTGTTGTATTCACTACAACCCTGAAGTTGCATTTTACTCCTTAAGAATGTTAGTAGTTGTCCAAGTCATTTTAGCAATCGGAAAATTATATATAAAGGCATATATCTTTAATAATAAATGATGCTTAACCGCTCTGTGCTTCGGTTAAGACCGGTGACTTTGATGACAGTGGGGGCTGTTCCTAATGTATATTTCATTTAAATTAAATAGTTCATTGAAACATGAATAAAACGAAAGAGGGAATCTCATCCGAGACAAATTCTCAACATTCACCAAAGTCAAATAAACAGGAACACCCATCTCTCTGAACAACAGATCTTTTCTTTTTCCGCAGTTCATTTTGCCATGAAGTGTGTGAGAGTAACGCCATATGGGGACGCATCGAGTGAGCTTAAATTGGCCAAAAATATGATGGGTACCATAATTAGGCCATAACACTGCAATATCCCTTGTTGTAATAATTTGTGAAAAATGTATATTTTAGGCATTCAAAGAAATAAATTGGAATGGTTTAACAATGATAGATTTATGGGAATTATAAATGGATGTTTTTTGAGTTGTAATGTGTGTGGCTGATGAGTGGAATAAGAAAAACAAGGGGCAATTTCTTTTCTCTCTTTTTTTTTTTTAAGTCAAGTGATATGATTGTTTACCATCAAAGATTCAACCCTTGTCACATTCATGAAAAGACTCTACACTCATTCCTAATAAAACATACAATTAATTGATAAAATATCTGCAAAAAATACTTTTCCTTTTTTTACACCTGGCACCTACTTTGACAGTGAAAACCTTAAAGAAGCCCCCTAGAAAGACAGAAAATAATTACTCAACAGCAGCATCACTGCCAGACTTATTACATACTGTTTGTGAAAGGTCATCTATCGGGTTTACACATTACCTGCCAACTCACCGGCAGTATGTTGTCTGATATTGCATAGATCACAAAAATTACAAAGTATGAATAGTGTTGAACGAGACATAATTGTTGTGATAAACTTTTAAAATAGTTGTCAAACTATGGCTGAAAAAATCTAATTAAAAGACATTGTTTAAAACATACTGACCTCCTTAAATCTAGAATAAAAACATGTACTGACTGGTTTCAGGCAGTACAAGTGGACAAACGTTTCCCTCATACCAACACTTAAAAATCCAATACTTGGCCGATAAACTACACTAAACTAGAAAGTCATTTTAAAAAGCTCTATTTTGGGGAAATTGTCACGACGAGCTCATCTGAACTGCCAACAGTCTGGTAGCTTAAAAAATCTGGATAGTGTTACGGCTGTCAAGGTGCATCTGTGCCGTGCTGTACTAAACGTAAGCTCTCAAGTATTCAACACATTTGTGTACCAGAAACAAAAATCTTGGCACCAGCAAAATCTAATTTTGCACCAAGCAAGGGAGTTTTTTGGGGACATTATAACCATCTTGGTGATAAAATAAGCAGTAACTTTAGATTCCCACTTATGTAAAAGAAATAGGATTCCTACACTTCCTACAGTGCCTCTAAGTATTTTTCCAACTCATGCTAATGCTTTAGCTGGTGTCCGTAGTGTAACAAACCTGATGGAGCCACACGCTTATTGTGAAACCATCTTGGAATCAGAAAGCGTTTCCCTCCTTCTGCTCTGTATGTCATATAGTGTTTCTTTCAAAAGCCCCAGTGATTGTCAACCTCACTCTTCACAATTTCTGTCGTGCCTGAGGCAAGCTTACTCGAAAGGTGGCTCTTCTTCTGGTTCCTCATCGCTCTCAGCGCTGCATTGGTGAGCAGAAGCCACATCTATAGGCTCTGCAGGCTTCTCCGCCGGCCATGTCGCATCCTCGACGACCTGAGCAGGAGACTCGTCTGCCGGGGGATCATCCACAGCAGAGGATTGGGAGAGATCGACGGGAGTCGGGCAGGGAGGGTCTTCAACCAGGACAGAGGGCTCAGCAGCAGGAGGCTCTGGGGGGGACTCTACAGGGAGAAACAAGTCCGGCGTAGGTGGACTTGGGCTATCGCTAGATTCACACAGAGAGCCGGGTTGTTCTGTCGACTCTGTGACCAGGTGAGATAGTTCAGCTGGCGGGACTTCAGCTGGCGGGACTTCAGCTGGCGAGACGCCTGAATCGGACAAAGTGTCAGTGGAAGCGAGAGGAGAGCTGAGCTCCGCGGCTGTCAGGGAGCTCAGCTCCTGTGGCTCAGTCTGGCTGTCTGCTGACGACGAAAGCAGCACACTGTCCTCCAGCTCCTCTGTGCAACGGGAAGAACAAAACATTCAGTCTGTGTTCCTTTTGCCAAATCTATGCGTACAAAAGCTACGGGGCATTTGTATGAATTGTTCCTGTCCTAACTCACCGACGCCAGAGATGTCCCCGTCCTTCTCCTCATGCATCGTCAGCGAAGTGTTGGTCATGTCGATGGACGACATGGACAGATCCAGTCTGTCCGCCAAATCTGCAGGTTCAGGGTTCATCACTGCCACTTTAGAGTCTAGGAAACCTGACAAAAAAACAAATTCACGAGTAGACAGTTATGAACCCAATTAGATGCCAAGCAGATAACACTTGTATGACATATATCTTCATCATCCTCTAAAACCACTGCATGTCTGAACTGACCAGGGTCCATGACCCTCTGGACGGGTGGAGGTAGAGGATCTTCCTGGAGGGTGACCTGCTCCAGGTCTAACAGATCTACACTTTGACTTGAAGGTGCCATCAAAGGTGCCTGGAAAATAGGTGACAGACATGAGCTCTACGGCTCCTACCAAAAGTTTGATCCAATGTATTAACATCAGAAAATCCATGTACTTGTTGGGGAAAATAAAATACACTGATCTCTGACTGCTTTTGTGCATTTGAACATGTTTTATTATCAATAGTCCTATGAGAAAACATGCTAAACATTTGTTGATTTCAGCCTCTCAAATGTGACTTTTTACCATTTTTATTGACATTGACTAAAACATTTAAATAGAAAAATAGATAGCCAACAATGGCAAAATGTGTCAAATATGGAATCAAATTTACCTCGGTGAACCCGTGGGTGGGCTGCACCGGAGAAGGCTCCTCCTCAGGAACAGGGGTGGGAGGCTTTGCCGTTGAAACATCAGTAAGTGCTGGAATTCGGTGCAAGTAGCCATAACCAATGCCACAGCCCAAACTAAGAGCGAACATTTAATGTCAGTGATTTGTAAATGTTATCGATATAAAACATTCCTACGGTAAAAATACAATCTTCAGTAAGTCACCCTGGATGACTTGTATCTGTGTTCCCACTGACCTGCCCTCTCCGCCCCACGCTCCATTGGGTGTGACCACCACCTCTCTGCAGGCATCCGTTTGTGTGTTGTACACTAGCAGCTTCAGGGGCTTCCCTTCATGGGCCTCGATCAGCGAGAAGAAGTCTTCCGACTGCAAATCAGCAACTCTGCATTAACTACAACTCTCAACCTCTCAAATATCCAATTTTTTTTAACTCTCACAAATAATCAAATGTATTCGCTAAATATACATCAAAGCCGAATGTCAGCAATGAAGCATACATGAGTTCAAACGAGTCTCACATCTTGCAACACTTGATCCGCTCCGACGATGTAGTCGATGTGCGGCTGAAGCTCTGCCAATGCAGCAGGGGAACTGGCTTCCACGTCCTACAGGACAGCAACAGGAGTTAGCGAACTAAAGACGGAGCAATAATGAGGTAATGGGTGTAGAAGTTCAAATCAGACTTTGATTAGCTGGTTTGGTTCTCCCAGTTCCTGAGGAAGCCGCTCACCAGAATGTGCCAGACGTTCTCGTTGGCTCCATGGTAGCTGCAGAAGCGGACGCTGGCACCGAGCAGGCCCTGTCCTCCCCACATGTTACTGGGCATTACCTCCAGCTCACGGAGACTCGTGGTTTTAGTGCTGTACACCTGCATCCTCACCGCTCTCTCCATGTTGGCTTTCAGAAGCTCCTTCAGCAGGTCATTTTCCTCATTCTGAGAAACGGGAAAGGGGAGGAGTCAAAACAATAGGATTAAGAGGTTACTGTGTGTTAATGTCCTCTTCGGCACTCTTTTGTTTACGACCAACCTGTCTTCTATGACTACTGACTTAACAGCTTACGATACGACAATCAAAAAAATCTTACAAGTCTTTTGTTGTCCAGAGACAGAATGAAGTCAAAGAATGGCTGCAGTCCGGCTATTTGTGCAGGGGAGTCTGGCTGCACCTGTCAAAACAGACACACGCATTGTGACACATCCTGGCATCTCACCAAAGTTATGTTGATAGAATATTATATTATTATTACTAATTAATAATAAAAACATATGTAAATGCACAACCAGAGATGTTTTGTCTTTTTGGATGGTAAATTGCGGACAAACTTTAACTAAACATATCCAATTTACAATACTGAACACAAAGACGCAGCGAAGTTTGGACCAGTAAATGATTGGCATTTTTGCTTAATCAATTAACCAAATCCATCCAGCAGCCATGCCAAGTAATGTACAATTATTATATTGTTTTGCATAAGACATGACCGGTGTAAGTAAAGAGATTGATGGAAGGCCGGAAAAAAAAATAAACCTCTTCTCTCATTTCCCATCGCCCTGAAACCCATCGGCTAACTTTACTTTACATTAGTCTCCGCGGTTAGCTCGCATTTAGCTGACGTTACTGTGCTACTACTACCAGCTAACCACTATTATAAAGACACCATGCAGCTCACTTTGAGATACTTCCTGCAACAAGTTACACGTCTGAACGCCATTATTCTATAATTGCACGATAATAGACGTCTCCGCTGCATTAAGTCAACTTGTAATAACACGTAGACGGTTCAAGACGCCTCGGCTAGCCGTGTTAGCGGACAGTAACATGTCAACGTGATAAGCTGCTGAACGCGCTGCTGCGCATTCACAGGACGCTACATAACGGGGGTCTTACGCCGTGCACGTGGTAGCCATACGTCCCTCCTTCGGTCACTTCTGAACTCTGTGATAGCCCCATTTCTGTGAGGAACCGTCAAATGTGAGCTTATATCATCGGAAAATAACACGAGTAGGATAACTATTACGGTTGACAGTCCGCGGCCATCTTGTTTGCAGTCCAAAACAGTCGAACGCCTCTTGAGTAGCTGCGCACACACGCGCATCCGGTATATACTTTTATTTATTTATTTTTACATTTTTTTTATTGTTATTATGAATAGTAGCAGAGCTGCTTCGTATCAGGTGGTGATGATATACATTGGAATTGTGCTTATATGCAATACTATAAATACTTCATCCATAAACTTAAGAGTATGTAATGACGTAATGACGCAGAGCTCATGTTTATATCAGTGGCAGTACGCTGTGACACGTTGACAAGTCACATTGAGGCCTTTTGCGGCGTTTTGCAGCAATTTAAAAACCATGGGAGTGAGTTGGGTAATATTTGTGTGTGTGTGTGTGTGTGTGTGTGTGTGTGTGTGTGTGTGTGTGTGTGTGTGTGTGTGTGTATGATAATGGAAGTCAAATAAAGACAGTTATTCTCAGCATTGCACTGGAAGAATTGTGAACCACAGTCATTAAGTCAAACTGTTATTGTCATTATTGCTCCTATAACATCTTGGTTTCTTCTTGTGAACTATATGAATGGTACCGCTCATTAAATACATTTCAAATCAGTAATACATTTTTAAAAAATGTTTTATTATATTATGACAATACAGACATTTTTCAAACATGTTAAGCATTTCCATGATAATCCACAATCAGACAGGCAGTGGAAAAACAATTCACAACCCTGGAGTTGATTAGTAACATTTTTTATTATTGTTTGTGGATTATCCATACCATGGCCATCTACCTGAAAAATATGCATATTGTTGTTGACACATGGGGCAATACTTTAAAAGTATTAAAATGGGAACTTTGTATTGCCTCTTTCTTTGTGACCTTTGGAATAAATATGACTTTAAGTGCAGTGATAAGGCTAAATCGTCAGGGAGAAATTCAAATTGGCCATAGTATAATAACTTAAATAGCATATTAGAGATGATTATATAGGTTCAGGAAATACAATATATATATATATATATATATATATATATATATATATATATATATATATATATATATATATATATATATATATATATATATATATGTGTGTGTGTATATATATATATATATATATATATATATATATATATATATATTTATATATTAATTATTACGTGTGGTATCTCTGAAATATAGGCAACAATATTTTTAGGAAATAGAAAAAGAAGAGGGAAAAAATATTTCATCATCCAGTCTTTTCACATTTAAATGTTCTTAAAAATACATTAAAGCAGTGCTTTATACATTAAATTCTCTGACAAAGTTTTTTATTTCTTGGCACTAGAATGCCTTGAATCAGCTATGAAAGCTGTGTGCTGCTGAGCACGTAACCCTGCTCTGGGCCGGGCTCAGTCAGGCCGATCAGAGACTCCAGGAGGTAGGCGCTCGACTCGTACTGTGGCAAATTAACAGAGCTAAACAGCTGGAGATGGCCAAAACTGTCTGGGTTTCTGTGTAATTTGAAGGAGCTGTGCAGAGGCCCGGAAGCGTAGTCACTGTCGAAGAACTCAATGTCGGAGTCGGAGGACAGACTCAGGTCCATGTACCTACCAGAAAAATAATCCACGGTAGGGGAGGGAGTGTTGGGGAAGCCCTCAAGAGAGTCATTGTCAAAGAAGTCTCTGGCTTGGTTTGCGTTCTCGTCGAGGTAATCCGACAGTGAGGTCCTGCTCACATTGTCTGTGAATGCATTGGCTGTAAGTGATACCGTACTTTCAGCGGGGGTGCTATAAGTGGCAGGGCTGCCACTGTGCTGCGTTAGTGGTTCCCCTGTGTTCCTTGGTTGGCTGTGCGTGGAGTGGTTATTGTTGCAGATGCTGAGAGCATGCGACAACCCTCCATCCACGTCAGAGAGATTCTGACTCCCATTGAGGCATCGCCCTGCGTCGGAGTCAGAATCGGAGCAGGAGGAGTCGGTCATGTCGCTGCTGCAGCTGTTCTCCTCAACCACCAACCGCTCTGGGGGGAAATGAAAGAAAGGTGTGGCGGGCATGGTGAGCGGAAGACCGTCTTCCTCCATCGGGAACCCAAAGGGGCAGCTCTTGTCCTGGATGCTTTGCACTGGACGGGCCTGGTCCTGGTCCACATACTCTTCAAGGTCCTCTGGAAGTCCTGTCTGGTCCTCTTGGCTCGGTGTTTCGTCTTGCAGTCGCCTCTCCAGTTTCAGTTTCATGACGGTGTGAATGTAATGCGTCTGCACACGTCTGGAGTTGAACTCGATGCGCCCCTGAGTGTTTCCACAGCCGTCCTTGGTGCAGCCACATGGGAAGTTGAAGCGGTCCACCTGTGTGCAACAGCAGCAGAAAGGGTAAATTAGTGCTGTGGGCACTCCAATACACAAATTATTGACATTATTGATGTGAAATGATTGACATTATTGACGTGTCACGTTAGCAGCGTAAGTGTCTTTTTGCAAAATGTATAATATGTGTAATTGTATTTGTTTAAAATTAAGCTCATTATCAGCAATTGTGGGGTTCACGTATGTCAGTTTGTTTGTGTGTAAGTGTCGTACCTGGCACTTGATTCCTGCCAGACTGCATGCGCATGTCTCTGGCTCACAAAAGCCTCTGCAGTCACACCCGCAGGCCTCCCTGGAAACACGCAGGGCATGGAGCTGTCTCTTCTCCTCCCGGTCTATGCGCTTCACCCCCGCCGCCTGGAGGAGAGCCTGCCGCTGTTTGGAGGAGTACGGCTGAAGGAAGCCCCCTTCCTCCAGGTCGCTGTCGCCGATGTGGGCGTCCGTGTCTTCATCTGGGATCTGATCCACCGTGAGCCCCTCGGCCTCACTCTGGTCAACGGCCCCGCTGGCGATCAACTGGAATCAGCACAACAGATAAAAGTAAGAGGACTGCCGCGTGGAGGGCGCCACGCTGACTGACATGGGGGGAACGACGTGCACTCACTTTGTGTTTCAGCGCCTCGAGCCTCTCTCTCCTCCACCTCTCTCGGAGCTTCTCTCGGCGCCCGTGCCGCCGCTCCAGCGCATGCTCCGCCAGCGTGTATCTTTTAAGGGCGCTGTGCCTTCGCGCCATGCCCAGGGTGGCGCCTCCATGGCCGGGCACGCTGGTGAAGCCCTGGCAGCGCGGGAAACTGAACACGGTGACTTGGTCAAAGTGCACGCTGCTCTGTGTACCGGCAAGCCTGGGCCTCTTCAGGATGGGCCGAACTGTTCGCGTTAGAATGAGAGAAAAAACATCGGAAAAAGTGAGGCATTGTCGGGTCTGGGTTTAGAGAGAGCGTTTGGTGCTTTAATAAGTAGAACCAGAACAACCAGCTGTGAAACATCAGCATCTACTAGGTTCCTTATATTGTACTCCTCTATATCTAATTAAACCTTTCAACATGATGTTGTTATTCATTTACAAAGACTCTGTGTTCTATTTCTACTCTAATTTTGTAAAACACTACTTTGCCAAAAGTCAGCGTAGAGGAGGCTTTATAAATAATTCTCAATTCCTACTCAGAGGAACTTAGGGATGTTTTTAGCCTTGATTTTAACTTTCAGTCCAATTCCTTGGAAAGATTCCTGGACCCTTGATAAATACCGGCCCTGAACATAAACACAAGCTTTTGTGGGTTTCTGAGTGGCCACCGGGTGACACTCTACAGGTGCTTCACTCCGGTGGCTTGGGTCACTCGTTTAACATACATGTGGAGAGGAAATACCAGCAAAGGGTCTGTAGCCGCAGCAGTGGACAGAGAGATGAAGTAAACCAGGCTCTATTTGTTTACCAGAGCATAGTTACAACCTCACTCAACAATTTAGTCTTATATATAATACATAAAATATTTATATAACAAATATATAGAATATGTATGTGTGTATATATATATATATATATATATATATATATATATATATATATATATATATATATATATATATATATATATGTATATATATATATATATATATATATATGTGTATATATATATGTGTATATATATATATATATATGTGTATATATATACATATACATATATATATATATATATATATATATATATATATATATATATATATATATATATATATATATATATATCCATGAAGTGCCTGTTTGGTTAAACAGTTTGGCTTCAGCAAATTCAGCAAACCTTCGCATATAACTGAGGCTGAACTCAAGCTCCAGAAGTCAGTAAACAAGTGAGACCAGCTGACCAAGCTGGTCTCAGCTGCTCTGTCTGTCTAAGAAGCTCCACACTGGGGCACTGTTTGCACCACGACTCCACTGTGACTAGACAACAAACCAGGAACCTGCTTACTACATAGATCTTAGACTGCAGGTCTCAGTATGTAGCTTTGTGATATTATTTTAATGATGTGATATATTAAAAGGGCCCTGCTATTCAAATTGATTGTACACCATCCCATCGCTCAGGCAAATGATCTTCTGCCCAACCAAGTGAGTTATTCACACTCTGCATTATCTAGAACGGCCCGAAGGTTAGCCTTTTCATATCACTGCTGCTGCAGGCTGATAAGAGACACTCCTATAAAACACCGAGGGGAGGCTGATATGTAGGAGGTTTGCATTATTTGAATGTGTGTGTGTGTGTGGGGGGGGGACTTACTGGGTGAACCGGCGACTGAAGGACTGTGAGGCATGAAATCCTGGTTGTCAGAGGGGCCGCCCTCCCCATCGGACTCGGAGGAAGAGGCGGGGGACGAGAGGGAGGATGAAGGAGAGGAGGAGGAGTAGAAGGGATTGTCATCTACCTCGGCAAACTTTCTCTTCAGGATGCCTCTCATTGTTTGGCTGTTGTTGTTGTTGATGATGATGTTGAGGCACACTCTGCGTGAACACAAAGAGGAAGAGGCACATTGGTTTGTTAAGGTATCACACAGCTGTGGGAGCAAATGCACAGGTCCAAAAACTAATGGTGCAGTGCGTTGCTCCATCCAAAAAGAGGCCCTCGTTTTAGCATCTCTTACCCAGGAACATGAGACCAGACGTTATGTAAATCCATGAATTAATAATGAAATAACAAACACGGCCACTAACAGCGGTGTGTTTCCTCTGCCAAATGTACACAGTCAAATGCTGCGTCTTTTGAAGATGACAGCGGGAGTCTTTCCTGTTAAGCGCTGCTGGTCGAGCCGGTTTCAGGGCACAAGTTTGTTTAGGCTAATTGCATCGCAATAGTAATCATCTAACAAACTGATGTTACATATTGATGCACAAATATGAACCACAGTCCTACTTTTGCTCACAAACCAGCTGAGCAGCTGAAAGAGCAAAAAAAAAAAAAAAAGAAGCTCTTTTTCTTCTTCTTCTCCCTGCAGAGTAATTAACATTCCAATGATTCCTCAAGTTTTTTTGTTAAGAATACGTGGAAACGGACTGTCCAATGGCAGCATGTGGAGGACTGGTGGTGAGGGGGTTGTAATGGTTCAAGTGGCTGCTATTTTTGGATGTGAACATGGAAAATAAAGTCCAAACACGAGTATTTTCAGGGTTACAAACCTAAGCGGGGCTGCTCAAAGCGTCAGAGTAACAGAGAAGATCTAAGCAGAAGGGTGTTAAATGTAAAGTAAAGAAAGAATCCATTATTAGTCTTGTCCAACAGAGCATAAGGAAAGTTAAGTATAGTAGTATGTGTGTAGAAACTGTCACGTCAGTTTGGGAAACAATGGGAGCCCATGACTTACTGCCAGGCGAACGGCTATTGTTTGGTTTTGGGCTGCATCAAGTGATTATTTCTATACAGATTCATCATCTTGGTCCATAAAATGTGTACAATTCCCCTGAAGGCCTACTCACATGTCTTGTTCCAGTCTGAGCAACAATCCATAAACACAACAGTATTTTGTTTAATATCATGGAAGTCGAATAAAACCAGCAAACTTTTGCAATCGTATTACTTGCTCACACAACTGTCAAGAAAAACAGTCGAAAACTGTTTGACCTCAAGGTGCTTTAAACACCATCGGGGTCCAATAAGTGACAGCAATACAAGCAGCTGATCAGGATGTACACTGACCTCTCCTTAAGTCCTGAGAGGGAAAGGGAAGGCGAGCCATGGAAAACAGTACAGCATGTTCACTTTCCAAAAGATTGAAGTACAGTTTCTGGTCAGAAATTGCAGTGCTAACCCACTGACAGAATGGACTCTGCCACTGCGCTGCTCCAACACACACTCACTCCCAGTCCCCAAGAAAATGGACTTCTGATTGTTTGTAGTAAGTAAATAGATAAAGCAGCGAGTGAGGCTGTGTGTGTGTGTGTGTGTGTGTGTGTGTGTGTGTGTGTGTGTGTGTGTGTGTGTGTGTGTGTGTGTGTGTGTGTGCGTACTCTCAGAGTGAGCAACTTCCTGAATCCATCAGCAAATAAGAGGTGAAACAAGAGAGACAACTTCTTGTGCCGTACACTGTTTGCACTGAGCTGCAAAAAGCAGTTATTAGAGTAAAGGGATTTCGCTCTGCTGCAAAACATCTGCATGGCTGTTTAATACTCCTCAAAAATGTTTTTTTCAATCACAGTATTGCCAATTAATGCAGCATTGCAGAAAGAGTATAGCTTTCTCTTGTAACCAACTGTATCACATCTCTTACATTTGACATGTGACAGCATAGAGACTTTATACTGTACATGTGGGTGTCCACTGAGACTACATCAATCATTTAAAATGTCCAAAGCAGCAGAAGCAGTGTGAAACAGGTGGGGGGTAATGTACTGAAGAAGTTATAGGCTGCAAGGCATTTTATAGTTACAGTTTTGGGTATAATGTCATTATTACTTTTCAGACGCACTTTAAATCCCCACTGGAATGTTACGCGGATATCATGCCGAGTTTTCATTGGTGGGGTGCAAAGTGTCGTTTCCTGTTCGGCACAATAACAGTCATTAGACAGCTGACCTCTTCACCCCTCGCGGAGACACACGGCGATCCTGTCAGCTACAAAGACAACACTGTTCCCCCTGTCTGCAGCGGACAAACAGCAGCAGCAGCAGCAGCAGCACGATCCCATTCAAACCGGAGCAAACTTCCTCCGTTGCCTTTAACGCAGCAGCGCGACGCGCGTCGCCGTGATAGGAAGTTTGTTGACATTTGTGTCGGTTGGAGCACTTTAACGTCTACTTAAAAGTGAAATATGCCGAGTTTGTATATACATTGCCCAAATGTCACAGATTTATAGACTACGTTATTCTAGATGAACATCAGACTGACGTGATAAACAGTAAATACGATCCGGTCCCCATGTAACCCCAAAGTAATAACTGACCCTAAAGCGGGTACGGCGTTGTTATTTCGGGCAGGCACTCACCAGGAAGTAAAATGCAGCATGATGACAACAAACATCTTCAACTGACACGAAGTTACGGGTGTCGTTACGGGTCCCGCCAGCTGAACACTGCTCTGTGTTGGTGTGAAGCTGCACTGGTACCAGTGTGAACATGAGAGGACTGGCTGGCTGCGACCAAACTGGCAGCAAGATAATACCCTCCTCAGACCAAGCACTATCGTAGCGCTCTGCTCTCTGGCAACTCCAGGTCGGAAAAGTCAGACATAAGCTAACGCGATAGTTACGTGATAGTTTCACCTCTTGAAACAGCAACAACGCTTGTTACCGATTCATACGCGACAAACAACAACAACCTAAAGACTTTTAGCGCAACTGTTGTGACGTCGTTCGATCTACAAAAAACAAAAAAAAACTGCTGAATATTATTCAGACTAAAACAATCGAAGCCATCTTAAAAACGGAGTGACTTTCAACGCTATACCTAAATTCAAACTGTAGCTTGAATTCATCAAAATTGGAAAATCACACAGTTAGCCCGCTATCAGCTTTTCTGCCTAAACGAAACCGGAATGTGTTGTGGAGCCGATATCATCTTGCTTCACACAAATCGTCTCTGTGGCTCTCCCGACTGTCTTGACGCAGACGGTGACACACATGCAGAGGCAGGAGACGCACTCGTCACTGCTGCCCACATTACCCACAGACTCTCTGTCTGTCGTGTTCACACTGAACTGTTACAACCAGTGAAGTGGTGATGAATACATAACTAATATAGCTGCGGCTCAGAGGGAGGTCAGCCGACGCTACACATGAGTTAGATCACTTTTGGACAGTCGGAGCAATTGGCTAATTTCCTAATTTTAGCCAATAAATCAAAAGAGACTCAGGGATGTTTTAAAGGATGGACAAAGTAATAGGTACACCCCACAGCACAATACGTAAAGCTCGATCTTATTAGCTTCCCCCCCCGGCCTGTTAGAGTTGTTGATTCAACTTCATTTCTGTAGTATTTATTATTTCTACCCTACAGTTGACATGTGTCTCCTTTTTTAATTTTTTTTTTCTTTCAGTATCCTCTGTATTTCTTGATTTGCATTGTGCGCATTAACTTGTATTTATCTTACATTACTGTAACATGACTCACTGGCATTCCTCTGAGATGGTGGTTTAAGTCAGACACTCGTAAACTACAGAAAAGGCAGAGTAGGGCGGAGAAGCAGTGTGGCAGGATCATGGATTTGGGTGTAAAATCCTCCACCCTGCATTCCTGTTACCTTCTATTGCTTGTTAGTTGCAAGCATGAATCAGAAATTGAAGTTTACCTTTGTGCAAACTTTTCATGTACTTATTTTCAAATATTCAATGTGTGAAGTCAGTGTTTATTTGCGGATGGGGGGGCCGAGTGAGATTAATTAGCATTCCAGTGTCTCTGCTTTTTAAGGATAATCATAGTGTGTTGCTCGTGCAGCGCTCAGAGAGTGAGAGGAACAGAGCCACAGACTAACAGATGGACAAACAGACGAACGGAAAGACAGACAAGTCCAAAATACTCTTGAGCTTTGACCCCATGTTGATACATATTAATGTTTCAGTATGAAGGAGAGAAAAAACTGCACTAAAATACCTGTTGTTCCAAATACTCTGGCCAGAGGAAGAAGGGCTGCTCGCCCCGTCCTGTCCTCAGCACTCAGTGGAGTGTGACCCACTTTGGCTGGGATCACTCCAGTGCATGTATGTGTGGGGGAGTAAACACCAGGGAGACAGAAGGGGGAGAGAGGCGGATTTGTCTGTTCCTGAAAGAGTGTATGTACACGGTATGTATTTTGCAACCTGAAGGCACACAGCATCCAGTCAGCATATCCTCTCTGAGATCTGTGATATCCTCGTAACACATGATCCAAGTGCTACGTCATGACTAACCTCGCTATTTATAGGGCCATCACGCAGCCCATCCAAAAATACATTTGTGCAAAAACAGTTGGAGTTTCCTGTTCCTTTTGAGACTCTGTTGTATGCCTCACTATGCCACAGTGTAGCGCAGCACTAATGATGAGTCATAGAGGAAAATTGATACTTCACTCACTGGCACTGCAATGGTTATTTCTATTTTAGCCCAAATTACTTTCACAAGTTACTGTATATTCACTTTGTGCGTGCAGCAATCACAGATAAACCAACCCTTTCTCCCCCCAGGTTTACTTTCATTGGCTCGTCATGTCAATGGAGTGCAATATTGCATATTTGTACAAATTCATTCTTCCCTTCTCAACATTGTCTTTTCCTCATAATTCTGCATCTGACAGATAATACGGTCTCATATCTGATCGCACTAAGGACCAGCAGAGTAAACCCTCGCTCGGCGTGCTCTCTGTCCAGAGTCCATGTTACATAACTTATAGCTAACCTACATTCTCGCAGCCCTTCAGGTCGCTGCCACTGGCTCTTGTGGCCCCGTTTGCTCAGCCAAGCTGTGCCAGCGATGGCCCACATACAGCAATATACTGACAGTCTGACAAAGCTTCATTCAGCCTGTTCGCCCTTCCTGCCCGTGGAAAACAACTCGGGGATTTACCCCTATCCTACTGTAAAGATCACTTCTTTGTTGTCCCGGGCCTAGCAGGAAGTGTCAGGTGGCGTTGAACTGTGTGTTATTGCTTTGCAGTCAGGTAGGAAGGAAAGGTGCCAAAACGTGTAACAACAGAACTATATAGACAGACAGATAGATAGAAAGAGACTCAGTGAAATAAGTTCAGCTCAGGCAATAACAGAAACTGAACATGATTCATCCCCTCATGATATTGAGAAATGGAGAATATACTCCTACGTTCTCTCTCTCTCTCTCTCGCTCTCTCTCTCTCTCTCTCTCTCTCTCTCTCTCTCTCTCTCTCTGACTCTCTTACTCCTATATTTTCCTCTCGTGGAAATGTCACAAGTACACATGAGTCGGCTGCTTTATACATAGCCTCTGATGTCATGTTTAGCAGTCGTCACCATGGTCGCAAGGGCAAATATAGTCCATTCGTTTCTATTTCAGAGGGCGGTAGAGCAGTGATTCATTTTTCTCGCCTTCCTCATCACGATCATCAGCAGCAGCGGTATGTCTGCTCCTCAACATTGTCAACATCTCTGCAGTTATTATTGTCATGTTTGTTTGTTTTTTCAAGATCATTTCGTAGGGTTTTTAGTACCTTTATCAGAGCAGCTGGAGGTGAGGGGGGCAAAAGGTCACCCAGGCCCACGGCAAAGGACTCCGCCTATATGGGGTGGACGCTCTACCAGGTGAGCTAGAGGTTGCTCTGAAAGTCTGGTTTCATAATTTACATTTTTCTTTGTACAATCAAGTACAATTAAGTGGAAGCAGCATTTGCTCCCAACACTAGTGTTATTGTTGGCCTTGTGCTCCTCCTCAGTAGCTCCTCTGTCTCTGCAGACCAAGATTTCACAGGACACCAACCGAAACTGTTCCAACTTTGGCAGAATACCTTGCATTCATGTTGGACCACATTGCCTTCATGAAGAAGTTGATTGAGAAAATGTGTTTTCAGCCCCTTTAAACTCAACTTTGTGCCAAACCATACCGTCAAAAGTGACTCCAGCCTCACTTTCTCTGAACTGGAAAACGCCATCAGATAAAGACTTTGGGTAAAATTTCACAACAGTCACACTGTAAGTGACGCTTCAACTGACATCCTTTTGTCTGTGCGGTGGTATCAGTTTAAGGGGTGACACCAGAGAACTTCCTGCAACACCCTAATGGCAGACGAGGGCCTCGTGCCAAGTGAACGTCTGCTCAGTCCTGGGGCCAGTCCAGCGGCGATATCGTATCTCCGTGGCATAGACACTCGGGCTACAGCAACATCCTGGAGCCCAAGGGTGCTCCCCGCAACATGTAGGTTGAGTATGTGAGAGATCTGGGCTGTAATGGCGCCGTGCGTGAACGGAGAAGAACTACAATGAACAACTCAAATACCCTTGCACCAACAGCAGTGTTTGTGTCACAATATTTTAAAGCAATTCTTTCACCAACTGATATGAATCATTTGCGTTGACAGTGTCTCATTCCTCACCCCATATCCCCACATGACATTGTCCATGCACTTCTGCAGCATTGTTGCAGAAAAGCAAGTCAAGCTGCAGCCCCGAGTGCAAAGTAGGTTACACAACTACAACGTTCAACAGCGGTGATCTTATCTCGCTGCATGTGAGCAGCACAAGCCGTAACAGCCGAGCAGCTGTGTGATTGGGTTTGACATTCCCCCCGTCCACAATGAGCCTGTTGTCAACGTCAGCCAGAGAGCTGTGGTGACCTTTCTTACTGAACGTACAAACCGGCCTGTGTGACGCAATGGGGACCCAAACGGCGTCTTCTCTGGAGGCATGCAATAGTATATCTCTCCGCTGTCTCATTGTGCGTTTATTAATTTACAGACCAACGGAGTTGTGCATGTGTGTGTGTGTGCATGTGTGTGTGTGTGTGTGTGTGTGTGTGCGGAAGAAGTGTTCCCGTTCTCATCCAGCCCCTTTATTGCATCTGGCTGTCGGCCCTGCAGTGGGAGCTCCTGTGCTCTCCCAGATCCTGCAGAGTGTACTCTGCTGTTGGTGTTGGCTGTCACATGTGGCTCCATGTGAGGCCTTTGCAGGAGTGCACAACAGTGGCGGCGGCAGGAGGAGGAGGAGGAAGGAGACCTGCTCTGTTCTCAGCTGTTTGGGCCAGTACTGAGCTGTGTGAGTGAGACGGTCTGACTCCCCCCTCCCTCCGTCCCCTACATGCTCAATCACCCCACTGATTGCCTCTCTTTTCTTCCATTGCAGCTGGCAAAACACATGCATTACAAGCTGACAACACAACTGCTACACACTGGGTGGGCTTCTTGCTTCTCGCGTTGATGACTATTAATTGACATGGATTCACGTTTGTGCAAGATTCTTTTTATCATTATGTTTTTTCACTTCACCTTTATACACTTTTACTTACTGTTGTAAAACCTGAGAACATCTCTTTAATATATATATATATATATATATATATATATATATATATATATATATATATATATATATATACATATATATATATATATATATATATATATATATATATATATATATATATATATATATATATATATATATATACTTTTCATTATGCATATGTGCATATTATGCTTATTCATCCTATTATTTCACTTGCATGATTTTCTTTTTTTTTTTGCTTACATATTCAACAAGCATTGTTGGAGGGAGCCTGAGATGCCATTGTCTGCTTCTCTGTAAATGTTGCGTATAACAACTTGTTGATCAACTCATCAAGGCATTAAGTTGCATCGTGATACTCTATATGTGCATCAGATGTCTGTGAACAAAGGCGGTAGTAAGAAATAGCTGCCATGAAAACACTCACCTCACTGTTTGGTATTACAACAGCTGACAGAGACAGGCGTGTTGCTCTGGCGCCATCTGGTGGCTGTTAAATGATACTGAGACCTGACAACCGTCAGTGGTGTGTTTTTCTCCAGTGAACCTTTTTTTCTCCACTGGGGGTTGACATGGTAAATGCTCATGAGATGATATGTGGTCAGATAAAATAAATATTATATTTCATTCTCTGATGATATTGTATGACAACAATTTTAACTTTATTTTGAAATGCCACCACATAAAAGGACAGTCCTAGAAGGTAAGAACGCAAAATATAAAGCGTGCAGCTAAGCACAAAAAAAAAGAAGAAAAAAAAAAGTAGGCCGATATGTCAGCAAATTGTTATTATTTTCACATACAGCAACATCAGCTGACTTGGAGTCGTGTTTCTGTCCACCTCTCTTCTGACATGAATATCTTCTAAACGTGAAAACACACAACAGAAGCAGTAACTTTTGGTGAGAGCAGGTGACTTTTACAGTGCGCTAAAAGGGACACAAACAAAACATGAAGAACAACAACCAAAAAGTCATAGTTTTTTTTAATCATAGTTTAAGGAATTCAGTGCAAAGTATATTGAAATCTGTTGTACACTAGTGCACCTTGATGACAGTTAATGATTACCACATGTAACTCGTCTAAAAGAAAAGGTTGGGCCTATATGATGATCTCTCTGACTTATTGGTGTGTGTAACATTCACGTGCCAACAATTTGGCAGAATAACTCCACTCACTCAGCAGCAGCCTGTAATCATCGTGCAGCGTCAGCTCTTCCAGTGCTCTGCATGGATGTGTCCTGTACTAGCAGCAGTCACATAACACAATGTCCTCTGTTAGAGCTCTTCTCATATACAGTCAGAGCTTCAATAAGAAATAGCAGTGTGAGAGGTGAAGGAGTGGCTCTCCTGCTGCTCTTAAAGTGGCTGAGATCAAGCATGTCAGGTGCAGATGCTGTTCTGACTTATTTGCTTGAGATGCAGTAACAGAGCAGCTATGCCAGGCATTTCAACACTGGCATCTAAAGGAGCAGCTGTCTTCGAACAAACAGGTCTACTCTCTTGTTTCACACTGTTTTTGAACGCATCGCACTGTCGTCACGCTGTCATTAGCAAAAAGACACCGAAAGAAGATTTTGTATTTTTATGATCTGCTTCACATAATCATAATGAAAAGCATGGGTTCTTTTGATCCGTCATGTATCAGGTGATAGTATTATGGTGGTGTTACCTGTATCCGGAAGCCTTGGATCACAAGGTGCTAAAGGGACTTTGGCCACTTGAAAGTGCTGTGTCTTGTGAGAGATGCTCCTCGGCCACAAGTGATAGAGATGCACAGGTGACTTCAGCGTCTTCTCTTCAGGTATAGTGTTGAATATTCTTTTGATTTTGCAGACAGAACATAGCAGCAGTCTAATTCACAATGGCAATGTTGTATATCTATATTCTGCTCTATAAGCTTTTTTTGTTCGATTTTATGATACATGAGTTTTTAGAGTACATATTTGACCATCGCTTTCTAAGTTCAAAATGTAGAACATGTAAACCTTTTTTTTCTTATTTTGAGATTATTTGAGGCATTTGAGCAACAATATAATCCTAATGAATGTACAAAGGGAAACGTTATATAAGGAGTAAATGTGTGTTTACTATCGGCGTTCATAAACATTAACAGGGTCATATGACTATGTGTGACAATCTGTTATAGAGTAACTCAAATGAAGTAGAACTCAGCTGTGTTTCTAGTCAGAAAGCTTCTTCTTCTTTTTTTTTACTCTGTGACAATCAGCTCATGTGACTTAGCATTTCAAAGTAATATACGTTCTTATTTTCTGTGAATTAACACACAATAGTGAGGCACCTCAAGATTGCTGCCACACAATATCACTATAACATTTGTTTATTCTAGCGTCTTTAAGAGGGTCTGCAATGGAGACATTCGGCCTGAGAAGGACCCAGTCCCTGAGGAGTCTTTCTGGGGTCCAGGAGAGGTCATGGGTCATGCCAGCTCCCACCCGCTGGGACAGGAAGTCTGTCTCTCAGCTTGTACAACAGTAAGTTCTGCACAATATACTGTTTGTGCACATACAGCATTATATCACATGAACGAAATGAATAATAATAATACATTTAATTTGTATAGCGGCTTCAAAGGCACTCAAGGCACTTTACATGGTAAAAGAGAATAAATAAAAGCAATAACATTGTACACAAGAGATGACATAGCAGTAATAAACAAAACAAAAACATACTTAGTCAGAGGTTAAAAGCAGATTTAGATGAATTAGATTTAAGTGCTGTTTTGAAAGTGGCGAGTGATGCAGAATGTCTGAGGCGATGGGGAGAAAGTTCAACATTTGAGGAAGATGGCTTGCATCCAGGTCTTTATGTCTGTGAGGCAGTTGCTGACAGAGGAGCGGGTTGTGGGGGTGATGGATCTGGTGAAGACGTAGAGCTGTGTGTCGTCAGGCTATGGAAATGGATCGCCAATAAGAAAATAAAAGTTGAGCGTGAATGCAGTGCTCAAGGGCACGTAAACAGTTTCCTGGTCGCTCGAAAATGTTCATCTGATTCTTGAACACAAAGAAAAAGAGTTGTTTATAAATTTGTCAATCCATTTTTGCCAAACAGTTACCAAAGCTGTGCTGACCTGAGGGGTACTACTAAACAGGAGCATCAACTTCAGGTAATACATCTTTTTTATTTTCTTACTTTAATTATAAGAAATGAAATATGACAATACAACCGAAAAACACAAAATACATTCTATTTGCTGTTATTAGGTGTCAGAAAGCGGTGTCGACGGTCGGTGGAGGCAGCTGGAGGGCGGTGACTCCGGTGTCCTCTGGGGAGCTGGAAGGAGCTCTAATTTGTCCAGGAGTCGTTCCATGGACGTCCTCCCTCAGAAGGAGTCGTCGGTCACCAAAGCTCTGTGTGCCCTGTTCGAGTCCAAGGCCACCCTGCAGCAGAGCCTCCACAGCGGCCCTCGCCTCATTGTGGCCTCTGCTACTGGCAGCGGCGCGGTGAGAGACTGCCCTCTGCTGGACGGGAGAGGCCACACGGAAGCAAGCGTTCAGGTGTGAGAGAACACGTGTTTGCTACTATTTTTATGGCAGATTTCACAACATCGACTGTGCTCAGTGATCCTTGATTCTTTATACCCGAGAGTCCCGTCCACAGTTAGTTTGGCACATAGATGCAGACATTGTAAGTAAACAACCAAACATTGAACACAACGCCGTCCCCTCTGGACAGAAACACATGCTCCCATGGAAGCTGCGGCCAATCTGGCGTCGCACATGTTTTTAAAGGAATAGTTCAACATTTTGGAATATTCCCTTTTTTCTTTTTTTCAGTGAAATGGGAGAAGAGACACCTGTCTGTTTACTAAATATGAAGCTAGAGCCAGCAGATTCTTAGCTTAGCATAAGGCGGAGAGAAACAGCTAGCCCTTGTCCAAATGTAACAAAGCCCACTTTCTAGCATCTGTAAAGCCATAACATGAGCTAACTCATTAATTTACCCAGTATGAAAATTAAATATATATTTATATATAAATATAATTTTTTTTAGAGTTGCATGCTTAGTTTTTAGATTTTTGAAAACCTTGGACATATTTGGTGAGCAAACCAACAGAGGTATTGATGTTCTCATCCAACCTTTTAAAAGTAATCATAGCAGCCTGTATTCCCAAACAGTGTTTACCAAAAAGAGACAAAGTCTGCCGTGACACTAGAAACACCAAAAACTGTATCTTGTAACCATCTTCACCCCCTTATATTTTGTTTATCCACAGAGAGCTGGCCAGGTGGAAGGCAAAAAGAACACAAATGGACTCCCAGAGTCGTCAGCCAGAGCATCCAGATACTCACAAGGTGAGCTGTGATGCTTGTTTTCATGTTTGGCCCTGACATCTGATAGGCCTGATGGGGTTGGTGCCTGAGCCCCCCCAAAGGCATTAGATCACTGTTGTATTTTTGTACCATGGTTCACAATCCAGTCTGTAAGTCTATTGAAATCTATGACCCTTGAGGAAGTCTGTGTTCTTTCCGAGTCTGTGAAATATGTATGTGGACGCAGGCATTTATCCGTCTGTGCCAAAAACAGTGCTTGAGCATCCCCATACATCAAGTATCTCAAATTAATCTAGATTAAGTTACCCGAGTAAGAATACCTTGGGTATTTAAAGTGTCACCATGCACACCGTGACATGGGTAAACACTGACCTCTGTTCTTTGGCCCTGTGGGTTGCAGGGAAACAGCTAAATAAAGACGAGGATCTTGCGGCGTAAATGCATAACTATGCGTTTGGCTTACATGCTTAAGATAGGAGTGAGGCTGTTGCGATAGCTCCGACCATGACGCAGATCGTGGCCCTCTGAGCCATGCCTCTCTGTGTCCTAGAACTGATGCCATGCGTATATATCATGCTGGATGCTTTAACCCTGAGGTGTGTCCGGTGTGGATAGAGAATGACCGACAAAATTGTGTATTCTTCTTAAAACCGGTGTAAACATGAAAAAACCTCAGCTATGAATTGTTAAACCACCAGATAATCCTCCTATGTTCTACCAGCATTATCTAGCAGAACATATGTGACCATATGAAATAGTCTCTTCTGCTGCATTAGCGATGTGCCACTTACCAAAATACCTTCAGTATGCCTCTTTTTTATTATCATTTGCCCACCAAACCCCCCCTGACACACATGCTGCAGGTCCCACCCAGTGCCCGTTATAGTGGGTGACAATGTAGCTCTGGGAATGGGAGGTGGAGGGGTGCTTCAGTCTCTCAGTGACTAACCGAGGTGATTGACTCAGCCGAGTAGCAGCAGCCGCCAGCCCACCCTCCCAAAATAGCCAGAGTCCTCCACTGGGGCTGTGGGATCTGATAAAAATCAGCTGTCACCGAGGCCACAGGGCTAGAAAGAGTTCAGTCCCAGTGAACCAAGAAGCACAGAGAGAGGAGACAGGCTGTATTGCCCATCACAGGGGCCTTAAGTTATCCGGCACAGCGGAGATACACAGGGAAGTGACAGAGAACGACGCTGGATGGTATTTTAGTGAGTATCATGAGTTTCGACTTGGGGGAAACTGAGGTGAATGCGTAGCTAATGTAACATACGCCGTGTGATGATGGCTGAGAAAGCTTTATTCTGTTTTGGTAATCTGTCTGACGTAATTGATCTGTAGTATAAGCAAATGAAAATGGAGTTTAGTGGATGCTTCTTATTTTTTAGTATAACAATATATAAAACATATTAAGTTGAATTTTGTGCAAGTGTGTCAACGACAAGATTAATTTAATGGATACAAGTTTTGAATAAATCATTACTTGATGATGATCTAAATGCTTTCCATTTTATTCATATTTATGACATTTCTTTGTGAGTGATATCAGCGCTAAACAAGCTCACACATTGCAGTGTGACTATAGTGATGGCATCTTCATTAAGTCTTAAGTGGCTATCAGTTTTCATCCCATTATTCATAGAAATGTCTGGAATGGGAGGTCAGACAACAGGACCACTCAATCAGAGGCTTTCCGCCTTCCTCTTACCACAAGTCATGATGAACCGTAGCATGAGAGGCAGCGTGTCTGCCATCTAACCAATAAGGACAATCAGACCTAACTTTTATTGACCGGTGTCCCACCCAGTGGTGTGATGTGCTCTTCAGGGGCCCTCCGGCGTGAGCAGCCTTTTGGCATGCTGGTTTTCATTACAGTCTGTGAATGTGGCGGCAATCGCCGACAGCTGACGGCGGTGAAGGTGGTGGTAGTGAAGAACAAATACCTACTGCATTTCAGCATCATTTGTACAGCTGCCGGCGGCCCAAAACGCCTCCACATTACTGTGCCGCTAATAGCTCCTCTTCATTCCTGGAGAACAGACCTCAGATCAAAGAGATGAGAAAGCAGAAAGCTCTTTCAAAGGGAGGCGATCACTGAGAAAGATAGATAGCAGAGTTTATTGAAGTCACTTTTGATTTCGTTATTACTGTTTTATACACATCAGTTTTTTCAACCTGCTATTGATTCGTGTGTATGGTGATGAGGGATGAAGTTGAACCCTCGGTTGAGTGGGCGAGGACTTCAACAGGCCACGCATGGCACTCGGTTGCCTCATTCAGTCTGCTCACCCATCTATGAAAATAGTTTAAGTCCGGACTCGTGAGAGGCGCCAGCTTGCTGGTCCAACCTTTTGTCCTGCGAGTGCTTAGTGTGTGAAAAGGGGAGGTGTGTTCAAATCTGTCCAGCCGGATGGCCCGTGCAGCCCTCTGGGCTGTCAAATTCTGGTCATATTGTTCGTAGTGCGGTTATGGTTGTTGTTGTTGAAATACTTTCTGAATTTGACACATCCCCCATGCACTTTACTCAACCTGATCAACTACTTTCATGTGATGAGTATTGAGGTCATTTGCTTTAGTAAACCAAACCAGGGTATCGAACACACACCAAGCTGAGCTCATCGCTATACTGTTTTACGGGGTCAGGCAGGCGCATTCCTTTTGGTCAGGTGTTGATGGTTTGATGGCAGCCAACTCCCGCAAACAATGTGCAAACAATCTGTGTCACTCCAGCTGAGCTAGCAGTTGCTGTTTTTTTTCCTTTTTTTTTCTCAGGCGTCATGGTCGGTCTACGGCATGCAGTTTGGTGATGGTCCCACAGCAGCAGGCAGGCTGTGTGGTCCTGTTTGTCCTGTCAGCTACTGGGATCAAAGCCTTTGTAAACACACTTGTTTGTTACAAGGTTTGCCTTAAGCAAAATATATCATATGTTGGTTCGTTTGAATAATCAAGTCCTCCGAGCGACTCAGAATCCCTGTTCGGATACCACACATCGTAGGCCTTGTTGGAGATGGAATAGTTTCCACAAGTAAAGAGGGAGCTGCAACAGTGATAAGACAGATTCCTACTAAAAATAAACACACTTTGTTATCATTAACTTGTTGCTCGCAATGGTCACACTCAACACTTATTGCTGGACAATGTAAAGGAGTCCTATATATATAAGTATGTGTCAACAAATCTAAACAAAGGAGACATCATTAAATGGTTATTTTCCTTCAGTTATTCTTATGACATATTATTACATTGTGTATATATATATATATATATATATATATATATATATATATATATATATATATATATATATATATATATATATATATATATATATAAATACATATATTAGTATTATCATTCTGATCAAATTATTTAAAAAAATATAAATGTCTGAGGTTTATTTATTGGATTTATTTTGTCTTTTCGACTGCAGTTGACAAATATAGTTCATCACTGAAGAAGGGGAGCGCTCCAACAAGACAAAGCAGCAACAAGATATCTACTTCCTCCTCAGTGAGAGACAGATCGGCCATCTATCTGTCAAGAGCGGCGGCTAGCGACTCCACAAAAGGCCCAACACAGCCAGTGAGTTCCTGAAATGCCTCTCATTCCTCTCCACACACTGAGGTCAAGAGCTTTAATAGGGAATGACCACTATGCCTTTTCTCAATAGAAGCGGCTCAACATTTTACAAAACTATTACATACACGTGCAGTGATAAAATGTACTTAATACCTAATTATGCATCTCACTTATGATACAAACTGATCTAAATCACACTTTATTTTTCTGTTGTTCGACAGGAATTCGTCAGTACTCCAGGAACGAGATCTAAAAACCGTAAGGTACTGTATAGTTCATTTAGCATCCTTTAGTGTGTGGGTTCTGTTATTAGTATGTGTGCTTTGTAACTGACTCTTATTGTGCTTGTTTGACCAAATGCATAGTTAACCTTTGACATACATTTAAAAGTCAAGAAGCAACATAACAGCACAATATAATACCACTGCAGCTTCTAAAAATAGAAGCTGTAGTGGTATTGACAATACTAACTGCAATGCAACTAAGCAACTGCGACTGTGGCTCAGTGGTTAGCATCCCTGTCTGTCAATCAGAGGATTAGATCAGACGATCAGCCAATTACTTATTTAGACTGACTATATTGTATTGTTTTGACATTACACAAAATGTAAAATAAACCATATTTTACGTTTAAGTGCTGAGAGTGGTCACATCCATCTTGGGTCAAAGGCCTCTTTAAACAGTACACTAGAACAATTACAGAGCTCCAATTCTTACATTATTCACACAATATAAACACTATTGATAAATAATTAAACCATTTTATCTTGTAAGATAGAGTTTTCACTCAGTTCATCTCACATCAATCCTTTTTATTGCAACAGTATAGGGTTGTCGTTCAAGCAGACAGACTGACCAACACAGTAGTAAATGTTGCATCATGTACCTGACAAACTCAACTGTTTGTATTACAGTCTCTAAATATTTCAATCCAATTGGCTTCACCAGAGAAAACTCAGCACCATCTAGTGGACTAAAAAAGCAATTTTACTAAAAGACTTTATCTGGATATGCAATATTTATAGCTTGTATAATAAAAGATTGATACTTGCCGTCCATGTAGTGACACAATATTGTGACGAGAAATATCGTGATACGATGCTGTATCGATTTAGCTTGAACGACTACATGTATGTGAAAGATGGTGTTCATGGTGACAAATCTTTATATATTAACCACCTTTATATAGCAGCCAACTATAAAGTTCCCGTCAGCTCAAGGGAAGGTTTCAGGATCCTTTAACTAATTGCTGTGGTTTTGCGACCAGAACTTTACTATTTTGGTTCGGTCGCACTGCCCTCATCAGTTTTTGTCTACACTCGGCATCCAATTCCAGAAAAACAAAACACTGTTCCCTACCAGCCTAGCACCAAGTAGACGAAATTAGCAACCTGCTGGAGAACATAGTCTGCTGAAGATGCAGATATTTCCTTCAGGGGTTGGTGAAAAAAACAAACAAAGATAAAACAAGAATGAATATTCAACTTACATTTGTCAGATTACTATACTTCAAATGAGTGATACTTTTGCTCAATCTCAGCTGGATGTACCACTGTTGGCTAACAAGATTCCCATTAAAAATGCGGCATTACAGTATGTCATTTTTGTGTACGAAGCTTGTCTCCACTGTCCTAATGTAGCCAACAGCATTACGTTAATGCTGATTGAATACAATTCAATTTCATTTATTTCTATAGTTCAATATCACAGATCACAAATTTGTCTCAGAGGGCTTTACAATCTGTATTGCACACAATATCCTCTGTTCTTGGAACCTCGCATCGAAAAGAAAAAACACCCTAAAATCAATTTGCATTTCCAACGAAAGACATTTAGAAATTTAATTAACTAGGAGCATTTGGAATAAAGACGAGGTGTCATTTTGATGTCTGCTTACTAACAGCTATAGTGTTTCGTTAACTCTGGTGTGACAGAGGATGGTTTGCTGTGAATAACATCAAGCGAGCATGAACAAAGGTAAAGTATGGCTTAATTTGGAAACATGCATGCCATTCTAATATTTACATCTTAACTAATGCTGTTTTTGATTATTGAAATCTGACAATATCACTACCATCTGTCTTTCATTTAAAGATGGCTGAAGCAGGCAGAAAAATCACAGTTTTACAATCATCTCATGATGAAGATGACCTGCCTCTCCCCCCACCTCCTCCCGTACCACCTAGACCCCTTGACTACGAGGGGCCTTCAGCAATAGGAGGTCTTCCTCTGCCTCCACCTAAAGAAACATTTTCCATGTTTTACCAACAACGGAATAAGAGTGAGCTAAAGAGGCTCTTCAAACACATCCACCCAGACCTAAGGGCAAGTCTCGATGATGCAGTGGACGATGAGATAATGAAGGCAGTGCAGCCAGAAAATACTCAAGCAGCAGACGCAGCTTATCAAGGTGAAGTGCAGTCCATGAGGTGGATCTTTGAGAACTGGACTCTGGACAATATTGGGGATCCTCATGCAACCAAGAAGCTGCTGGATGATGAGGAGTTAAAAGGTGGAAACGTCAGAGGTACCTCCTCTATGTTTGAGCAAGTTGACGTCACCCAACACATGTCTGCTGAAAGACAGACTTCTGTCAGAGGGGATGTGAGAACATCCAAGTGGCTGTTTGAGACACAGCCTTTGGATTCTTTAAATAAATCAGAAAGAGAAGAGGGGGAACTGGTTGAAGCAGTGCTGAAAGAACCTATCCAGCCAGGAGATGTGACAGGGGCTCGGCTGCTTTTTGAGTCTAAACCATTGAGTGACTTTGGACGCTGCAACTCCATAGAAGACCACAGCTTCCTCAAATTGAGATCTGAGCTTCAGGAGCAGAAAGGAGATATCCAGAAGACTTTAAAACTCTTCCAGGCAGACCCTTCCTGTGCCATCAGAGACAACAGTGGCAATATCCATGAGATTAAATCCATCTGCAGGGAAGAGATCAACAGTAGCAACATCAGCACAGCCCGTTGGCTTTTTGAAACCCAGCCTTTGGACCTGATTAATAAGGGAACTGATGGGGTAAAAATTATCCGAGGTATATCTCTGGAAGAGGGGCACAGAGAAGGAGTTGACCAGAAGAGGTGGATGTTTGAAACTCAGGCATTTGACACAATACAAGAGGTTGTCGGTGTGGACAAGTTTGAAGGAACGGTGGTTGATTGCGCTGGAGAGGTTGATGTTGTGAACAAGAGAAAGCTCTTTGAGATGCAACCGCTGGCAGCACTAAAAGGAGACTCCACAGAGCAGTCTTTGGAAAAAGAAGAAATTATTGCGGGAGATGTCAAGACCTCTCTGTGGCTGTTTGAAACTCAACCCATGGAGACCCTGAATGACAGCTATGAAGTGGGGCATTTACAGAAAGTTACCCTGTCAGCTGACGAACAAGGAGAAGTAAAAGACAAAAAAAAAATATTCGAGAGCTGCAGCATTGAAAAGAACACCTCATTCAAAGAACAAGAGATTGAAAAGGGTGATGTTAAAGGATTCAAACATCTTTTTGAAACAATTCCACTGGGCAAAATCGCTCAGTCTGATGACGAGTTTATTGAGGGGGAAAAAGCTATTGCACCAGGAAACGTAAAAGGTACCAAAGCAAAGTTTGAGACAACTCCCTTATACGCAATAAAGGACGGCTCTGGAAACCTCCATACGGTCACAACAGTCAGCCGAGAAGAATTGATCAAAGGAAAGGTCCAAAACTATAAATGGATGTTTGAGACAAAGCCTTTAGACGAGCTTGCAGAAAGAAAAGACAATGTTGAGGTGATCAAGGGCATCACCAGACAGGAGGATACAATGGGTGATGTCAAGATGGCAAAGTGGCTTTTTGAAACCCAGACAATAGATGGGATTCACTCTAAGTTCAACCAGACAGCGCAGGATGTTTCTGTAGAAGAGGAGCATCGCAAAGGTGATGTCAAGAACTGTAAATGGTTATTTGAGACACAACCAATGAATATTTTGGATGACAAATCAGAAAGAAATAATGATAAAGAAGCCATTGACAATACCAATGTCAAGTCTATTACTTGGCTTTTTGAATCACAGCCTCTAGACATTATCAAAGATGGCGAAGAGTACAATCTGAAGTTATGCAACACCGTTCAGGATTCTGTCAAATCGGAGGTTGGTGTTCAAACAGTCAAACATGTTTTTGAAACTGAAACCTTGAATAGAATTGGAAAGGATGCAAACTCTGAACAAGATGTGAGATGTGTCAGCCAGGTCAACTTCCAGTCTGGAGATGTCTCTCGAGTCAAAGAACTTTTTGAGTCCCACTCCCTGGATGAAATAGGATCAGAAATGGTGACATCTGAAGAACAGAACGAAGATGAACGTCTTGTTAAAGGTTCCGTACATAAATTTACATGGATGTTTGAGAACTGCCCCATGAACCAGATGAATACAGACATTGAGGGTTCAAACATTCAGAAAATCAGTGGTGAAGAAGGTGGCGATGTACAGAGCAAAAAGTTTGTATTCGAAACCTCCTCCCTTGACAAAATCCAGGACCAGCACCTTGAACAGAAGTCAGACTCTGTGGAACAGCCTGTGAGCAGTATTGACGTAAAGTCGAGCACAATGATGTTTGAATCCCTGCCACTGTATGCCATTAGGGATAAAGAGGGACAGTTTCATGAAGTTACAACTGTGAAGAAAGAGGAGGTGATGAGTGGTGATGTAAGAGGAGCAAGATGGATGTTTGAGACAAAACCCCTTGACGCCATCAAGGCAGACAAGGAAGTTTACGTCATCCGAGCAGTAACCCAGGAAGATGTCCAGAAAGGAGATGTAAAATCAGCCAGATGGAAGTTTGAGACACAACCATTGGACTCCCTGACCAGCAGAGATGAACCCTCTGTGAGGGTCATTGAAGACTTGGGAAGCAGTAATGTGCAACTCAATAAACAGATATTTGAATCTGAGCAGTCATGCCAGAAATTCATGCGAATGGTTAGTGTCACTGACGTCCAGCAGGGCGATGTCAGGACCTCCACCTGGCTCTTTGAGAATCAAACCATTGACAGTCTTAAAGGGGAACCTCAGGAGCAAGGTCCAGCTAAAACAGTCCACAGAGAGGACAGCCAGAAAGGAGATGTAAAACGCTGCACTTGGCTGTTTGAATCACAGCCTCTTGACAAAATCAAGGAGCCTGAAGATACCTCAGTGCAAGGTTCTGAGGAGGAAATACCAAAAGCTGATGTGAAGTGCACTACCTGGCTCTTTGAGACCACTCCACTTGATAAAATCATTGCCGACAGTGTTGCTGACACCCTGTCCTATCTGTACCAAAGGACTTTTGTCCACTCAAGCGGCATCATTATAGAAGCAAATGAGAGTAGAAATGTTATGATGGCAAAATATCTGCTGGAAAGTAATAAAGGTGTGCAAATCCAGAAAGAAGAGGTTGTTGGAGGTAACATCAGGAACATCATGTTACAACTCTTACTCAAACCAACCCTAAAGCCCCAAGTTAATCTTCTTAGAGAAGTGGAGAAGGGCAAAGTGAATACCACAGTAGTAGAACTTCCAGTCTATGAGTCATCCACAATCATCAACCTTGAGAGGGATCAAAGAATACAAAACATTGTCCAGAGGATCGACGAATTGCTTATCCAAGATACGGATTTCAAAAAAGGAATCTTAATGCAAGAGACTGCGGGGGGGCAAGCGGAGATGACAGTATATTCACTCATCTACAATTCTGAAACCAAAACCGAGAGTCATGTTATAGAGAGGGGAGACATAAAGTCTACAATTGGAAATCTGTTAGCAACTGCTAATAGTCAGAGGACTGCAGCGTCACGTAGAGTGGATGAAAATGAAAAGGGAAACGTGAATCTATACAGAAGTTGCATTGAGAAAGGAGACTTGCACTATCTGAAAAGTCTTCACACAGACACGACAGCAGATGAAGTTGATCACAGCCTTCTGACTGAAGACTGCATTGAAATAGTTCACGGCGATGTGAAGGAAGCAAAGAGAAGTCTCTGTTTGCAAAAAGAGCAGGTAGAGCGAACCATTTCTGATGTTTTGCCAGGAGATGTAAAGAACACCAAAAAAGTGTTTTCATCCGAGTGCTCTCTTTGTGTGGACAATTGTGCTCCAAAGGAAGAAATAATCCCTGGCGATATCCTCACAGCAAAGCAACAACTTGCAGTGCAGCAACCTGTTTTGGTGGAAAAAGAGGAAATTGTGGCCGGGGACATCAAGGCAACAATGCAGTCATTAGAACGTGCAAAGCAACAGAGCATGAGTGTGGAGCGGGAGATCATTAAACCTGGAACTATCTATGACATGAACATGTCAGGCCCTGAGATAGAAGGAAGCCTTGCACAAAAAGAGCAAATTATTTCGGGAGATGTGAAAGCAGCTAAAATGTCCCTTGAAATGGCAAAGCAGCAAAGCCTGCATGTGGAGCGTGACGTCGTTGTTCCTGGAAAAATATACAACCTGAATGTCACAGCAGAAGAGGAAAGCTCCTCCGAAGTGATGCAATCTACATGTTCGTCTTCCTCCAGATGCCAGCAAATCAAGACTTATCCAAAGGTCAGTGATGCAGAGAAAGATCAGGGAAGCCATATTTCCTCTGAGGCTTGTCAACAAAGTGCAGTGATAGTCAGTAATTGTGCACCAGAATCCCTGCCACATTTTGTAAGTTATGAGTGTAATGGTCAGACAACAGAAGATGAGACAGAAGAAGTTATCAGAGGAGATGTGAAGGCATCTATTAGGTCTCTGCAGAGTGCAGCAACAGAGCAGAAGCTTCTAGATAAAGAAGATATTATAAGAGGTAATGTCCAATTGGCTTTACAATCTCTTGAGAAGTCTAGTGTAAATGTATCCAAAGGAGACTATAAAGCTGCAATGATATACAGGAATTCAGGGAAGGCTTGTTCAGGGAGGAGCAAGACTAATCAGAAGCAGTCTGTTGTGGTATCTATGCCTCCGTCTGACACAGTGTTGTCTCCTTCAATTTCAGTAACCTGTGAAGGACAACCATCCATTACAACACAGAATTCAACACCCAACCCTGTAGAAAATGGAATTTCTAAATCATCCAGCTCCGTGAGTGTCACTCCACCTCCACTCCCTCAAAAGAGAAGTGAGAAACCTCAGGAGAAGAAGCCAGCTTTACCACCAAAGCCACAATGGACAAAATCAGTAATTGTAGAAGAACCAAATATTTTAGCTACTCCCGAAGTCACTTGCCACATGAAAGAGAACATGAAAAATGCAGTGATTCCTCCAAAACAAAGCAAACCGTTTCCTACTCCCTCTCCAGATAAACTACAAAGAACTATATTGCATGGCAAAATCAGTAAAGAGATCCTACGTGAGACATCTCACCGAAGCTGCATTGAGGCATCGCAAGTCTTAAATCAAACAAACGAACGTCTACCAAAGGACTCAAAGGCTCAGGAAACTGAGAAGAAAAAGAAATCACACCCAGGGATCAAATCAGACTGCCAAGTAATGATGTCAAACAGCACGGTGGAGCAAGTGGAAATGGAGAGAAATGTAATTCAGAAAATCAACGCAGCTGATGAGATACAAATGTGCATGAAGAATTATGCAGAAGACGGTAAATATGAAATGAACATGAGCTTGCAGGCTGCCCTACAGAACTTTGAAAGAAAGGAAAGTGAGATGCCAGAAAGAAGAGCCCCTTTGTTGTCCAAGAAAGTAAGAGTAAATGACTATAAGCAAACCAACAAAACCACAGCTCAACAACCCAAATTCAATTGCAAGACAGGACTTAACACCGATGACGCACCGCAAACATCAAAGACACAGACATGCCATGAAAAGCAAAATGATCTCGAGGAAAAGCAACCCAAACTCGAGGATAAAGTGGTTTTGAGAGAGAAGAAATTAAAGGAGACAGATGATGAAAGACGACAAAGGCTTTCTGTCCACAAAGAGGAGATCATGAAGGGAAATGTGACAGCAGCTATGGAAATCTTTGAAAATCTGAGAAAACGAGAGGAACTCCAAGGAATCCTGTCTCAGGTGCAAGACATAGAGGGAGATGACAGCAGTGTAGATGTTAGCTCCTTCAATACGTTATATGAGACTGTGCCTGCTTGGATGATTAGACCAAGTGGAAATGCAAGGCAAAGTAAATCGGAGGAAAAGAAAGTTGAAGTTGAGACACAGGACGATGATCTAGAAAGCATCTCGTCAGTTGAAACGGCATTTGAGGATCTGGAAAAGGCTAGCAAGGAAATAATGAATCTGAAGGAACAGACATTAGCAAAACTTGTTGACATTGAGGAGGCCATTAAAAAGGCTTTGTACTCCGTCTCCAATCTGAAATCTGAGGCTGACATCGTAGGGTTGTCAGGACTATTTGATGAATCTTTGAAATCTGAGCAAAACATACAACCTGCCAACAACATTAGGAAAATAAGTATTGGGTCAAGCAAGGCCAAATCGGGTCAAACCAAAGAGGCAGTTTTGGATTCAAGTCCTTCAAAACAGGATGTGCACAGAAAAGTCCACAACAAGCCACTCATCAGACAGTCCTCTTCCCAGTCTTCTCCATCATTCATCTCCATTCACTCGGCTGCCAGAAAGTCTGTTGAACAACCAAAGGCACCGATGTCAACATTTAAACCAAAAACAGATGGTAATTCTAAAAATTGCCATGATGCAAATGGAGATCTCAGACAGAAGGCTGCTGCTGATGAACCGTCAAAGAATGGTCACAGTCCTGCACATCGCAAGGTGAGTGTGATCGAAGTGAAAACGGCCCCTGAGGAACCCGCTGGAATAGTTGGCTCAAAGACTGTCAGTGAAACCTACGAAGAGACTGATGGCTTTGGCAATGTATTTGTTTCATCTGTGACTTCAACATTTGTCACCAAACAGTCCGACAGTAAATCATCTGCACTGTTCGAAGTAGTCGGTAGTCCTGCCAGATACGAAGTCATGACATCGCCAATAATTCGAAGATCTGGTCGCCCTTTTGAAGATAAAGTGTTGAACCACACCAATGAGGAAGGAACGGTGTTTGTAACATTTAGCCAACCGAAGGAAAAGCACTGAGTGAGACATGCAGTGCATTTACCTGCCCTTTAGGAAAGCAGTTATTCCATTTATGTATTTATTACAATATGTTTTATGAAAAGGTTGTGTGATTTTATTCAATCACTAAAATGTCGCATTTTAATTAAAAATACAATTGTCTTATGGATTTTATACTGTAACCACTTGTTAAACTGTTAAGTTTTTGTATTAAACATATGCAGTTGATATTTTATGTTCTGTTGTGTAAATTGTCAAATAAACAACGTTTGATCCGAACAGCTGGTGTCATGATTGACAGCCCGGGACAATGACAACAAGTAAATAATAAGTGAGAATGTGTGAGACGTGATTGTCAGATTTGTGAGAAATAAATGACGGGCTTGCACAAGTATAATATAACTTACGTTATAGCTTCATTCGGTAAGTTTGCTTAAAGAAATAATTCAACACTTTTGGAAATACACTTATTTGTTTTCTGTCTGAGAGTTAGAAGAGAAGACCGCTCTTTCGTATGTATATGTACATAAGACAGCTAGCTTGCTGAAAGACAAAGAAACAAGGGGACACAAAATCCTCCTACCAGCATCTTTAAAGCTCACTCATTACCATGTTACCTCTTGTTTTTATTGTTTTTAATCCCTAAAAACTCAAGTGTAAACAATTTGTTTTTTTAATGGGAGGGAAGTGAAAAGTTTTGCCTTCATCAAAACAGAACATAATATGCCCTTTAACATTTCCACAACTGTCTTTATGATGTCATCTAACAAGTTTTCGACTAATCTAGGGGTTCTTAGCCTTTTGTATCTAAAGCCCTACTCTTGGTTGTTAAAAAAAAAATCCCAAAACAACCGTTACAAATAAATGAGGATAAAAACAAAAAGAGAGGAAAAATATGATGCCTCTTTGTCAGCTGTAATGACAAAAACGTATACTGTATTCTGCTCACTATCAGCCGTCACTGCCTACCGTTGTGAATCCAAATTGAATGTGCTGGTACTTCTTTCCTCACCATAGGCTTTGGAGCTTTAACTGGCACACTTTTATGTTTTAAAGAACAGTTCATTTTGGGTCACTGCATCCGAGGGAACGTTCGAAGGCAAAACATGTTTGTCTGTACCTGATGATTGGCTTTATTTGTGTAGTGATATTCAAACAGAAGTGGTCCTTGAAATGATTCTTTGTTTGACTTACTATGCTTTTTTAAAAATTAATCTGAATTATTTTGTAAATAACTAGCTTTGTTAATTTCTTAAAAAGTAATTCAATCTAACCCTTTGGCAGCACCTGTGAAGGCCACTAGATGGCACTCTGAGTCTCCCATGAGGGCCCATGTGCTGTGAATGAGAGTAGCTGCAATACTCTATCAAATCTTGGTTTTGTCTGTTCACAAAGCTAAAAAATAAATAAGATAATTCAATTTTTTGAAACCATAATACAGAAATAATGTTGGAAAACTTAAATGATGACAGAAAGGCCAAATTCATTTAAATGTTTTCCATAAAATACCTTAAACTGAATTTGTTTTATCATCATAGTTTGATTCACCTGCCAAGGATATGTGTTCTGCCTGTTTGACACCTGTCTATCCAATGGAAAAAATGGTGGCAAATAAACTTATCCTGCACAGCCGCTGTTTCTGCTGTAAACATTGTGAGAAGAAGCTCAGGTGAGTTATTTTCCACAGTATAATAAAGTTACTCAAAGCAATTGTTGTAAAAACATCATTCACCCTAATTAATACTACACATGAATTTAATGCAAATTCTAACATTATTGAGCTACAATGTTGTAAGAGGGTGTGTGAAAACTAGAAATTACGCTATGATTATTAAATCTCCAATGCATTACAATCATCTGCAGCTGATCTTGCACACATAAATCATATATACATTTTAAAAAAAAATCTGATTTTAGCTTTTGCTTTATATTATAAAATACTTTGTTTTACTTTATTGCAGCATCCACAGCTATTCGTCTCTTTATGGAGAGTTCTACTGCATTTCTCACTACCAGCAGCTTTTTAAAAGAACAGGAAATTACGATGAAGGATTTGGGCACATGCAGCATAAAGACCGCTGGATTCAGAAAAAAGTTATAGATGAGCCAGCCGCTGCGTCCACTCCCAAAGTGACAAAAAGCAACTCAAACACGTCTAAGGGATCCAGAGAGCCCTCTGTTGGTGTGTATGTAAAACATGGGCCTGCAAGAGAATCGTTACACAACAGTGGCGCTGATGTTAAGGGCAAACTAAAAATGAGCTGGCCACCCAAGAAGAAGAGTTCTGGGTTTAATCCCGCACAGCGAACTTACGCGATGAATACGACACCTGACATTGGCAGAGCATCGACTGCAGAGCATCACAAAAGTGACAACAACCAAATAAAGATCAGCCATGGAGAAATGAAAGATAAAGGGAAGACATTCCCAAGCTCTGTTATTTCAGGTGTCAACACGCGATCTCAGACAACAGGCTATACCATAGGTGAGAAGTTGCCGTCGGAGCAAACAAAATTCAGGAGCGACCCAACCAAAAACAGTGTCTCCTCGACAGGATATAACTTTTCTGTCCAAAAGGGCAATCCTGTCACAAAAAAAAATGTGGCATCCACCGCAAGAACAAACAATCAAACATCAAATTCGGACACCTATCCGAATAAAGTCAAGAAGTATGTACGATTTGCTGCAAAGGTTGATGTCGCTCAGTATGACCCGTCACCTGAACAACTGACCACTGAAGCCAGAGGTGAAGAGCACAGTGCACAGCTTTCAGACCAAACTGAACAGAGCAAAGTGGCTCAATCCAGAGATACAGAAGAGGACCGAGACAAAAATAACCTCGATCAACTGTCATTTGAGTTCGACAGAGAACAGCACGAAAGTGGGCCGCACCTTGAAATCCCAGACAATAAACTCCATGGAGAAACAAGCAGTACTTTGACCGACAGAGAGCCTGTTGTTGAAGTGGAGAGTAGTCAAGAGATCCCACAGACTGATTTCATGGTTATGAATGGACTTATGGGCAAGGTTGAGGAATCACTTGATACTCCAAGTTTTAATTCAACTCAAGAGGATGTGCAACACCAAGAGCCATGTGAGGTATCGCATGTCCTTCCAAGAAACTCCGTTAACCCCTGTGAATCAGAAAGTCCAAGCACTCCGCACAGTCTAGCAGAACATGGAGAGGAGGCTGGTCTTGTGAAGAATACAAATCCGTTGGAAAAAAACGAGTCAGACAATGAAAATGGCAAAAGTCAGAAGAAACCAGTTGTGAGAACAAATTCTCTGAAGGGCTCCGCAAAACAGGCTGAGAAGACAAAAGTCAAACTGGGATCCTGGTCCAAAGGAAAGAGTCCTTTATCTAAGCTCTTCACATCAGGTGGAAAAGACAAGGCAAGCAAAGTTGAACCGAAAGATGTCAAACCTGGTGGTGGCCTCTTGGGAAAACTCTTTCAGTCATCCTCAGAGAAGACTGAGGACGTCACAAAATCGGCTGGGCAAGATGAAAGAAATGACAAAACACCCGCTGATGACAAAAAGACAATGGAGGTAAAGGAGGCCGTTACAAATGAGATACAAAAGCAGGGTTACATGTCTCAAGTACCACCTCAGGAACAAGAGGCTGGTGAGCATATAAAGGGACAGTCTTATTTTGCGGAGCCCAACACAACAGAGAGCAACAAGAGTGAGGCTTTAATGAAATCCACAGAGCCATCCAACTTACACAAGACTTCAACAAGTGAAACAAGAGATGACCAAACAGCTCCAGAACAAACGGATGAGCATGAATCCGATTTGCAAAGCAATGAGTCGACAGGCCTGTCTGTAACTGATCCTGGAAAAGCTGAGTCTGAAGAGCTCAGTCCTGTGGAGTCAGTGAGTCAATCATCGGAGGAGTCAATCAATCAGTTAATAGCTAAAACAAGTGATGATGATGATTTGCACGCTCCATTTAATGCAGATTTTTTGGGGGACAGTGTCAATTCAGCGCCCGATGACCCGTTGGCCATTCAGATAAATACTGATGTATCTGCTCAAAAGCCAAATGAAGTGCTTGATGCGTCAGAAGAAGGAGGAAGAGACCTGTTCGGTGGAGCGCTCCTTGATCTCAACTGTGAACTTCCTGAAGATTCCTCTAATCCAGCCAGCCCCAGTGACACATTTGTATCTTCTGTCATGGACGCGGCTTGGCCCAAAGCTGCGTCCGCTGACACTTTCGGCCAACTGGACGCTCACATGACATCGGCTGAGAATGACGGGATGCTTGATCAGCTTATCGCCCCTCCTCCAGCAACCGTGAACCAAGTTGAGGCTCCAACCTCAAGTCCTTCTGATACAAACAGCCAGACAGTGGAGCAGGGTGCTTACTTTGACATTTTTGGCTCAGAAAACACTCTGTTCTCTCAACCATCTGCTGTGGAAGTGCCTCATCACGGAGGAGCTTTTGCTTCTCCAAACCAACCGTCCGACTTTCCAGATGACATCTTTGGAGTTAGTGATTTCTTTACGGTGCTGCCATCCAGCCCAGCCACCTCTAACTCTCTTCATGATTTACTTGGTTCAGATACATCTTCTACTGCTGCTCCTTCCGGTCAGACAGGTCTTTTTGCTGATGGCATCTTTGCAACAGAACAGCAGTTGCTGCCCATGTCTGACCCAAGTGATGGAAATTTACTTGTGGACAGTCTTTTAGTGTCTGGTAAATGCACCGAGCAAACATCTGAAAGCACTGAGACAAATACTAGCTGGATGGATGATTTGCTCGGGTAGAAGCATAAGTTTACATGATGTTATACAGGTCGCTGGAATGTAACCAAAAATGTTGATTTAAAGACTAAGGATATGATAACCACTTCACATCAAATTTGTTTTAAAAAAGCACAAGGGATATAGATTTAATTTACTTTTGCCTTTCATTAAGAAATCTATATCAAACACCGTTTTTAACATATGTGTTATATAAATTGTGTGTGTGTGGTAAATTTCAGTATGTGTCTTTACATTACAGAGGGAAAAGAAATCCAATTCATGACATAGATGTGATTTTTTCCCCAAAGTTAATACACAGATAAGTAAAGGATGTAACATATTCAGAATAACTTTGTTTTAAATTGATTCCACATGTTTAAATAGTTAATAAAGACTCAAGTGTACTAACAAGGTGAAATGTCTGTATACTGTCTAGAAAATAAAACTGTAAAATCTGATATGAAATGCTGTGTCCTACTGATAATCATTCTGGAATAAAATTGCAACTTTAAAGCTCTGATGGAGTTTTAATTGATGAACTCTTTAGGTTGAACTAAATGTAAATGCCAGACAGCATCTTATGTACGAAACTCCATGGCAACCATATATCATATCTGGGCCTGCTCTATGTCAAAAGTGTCTGGAGATAACTAGTTAACTGTGATTATGTGACGCAATATACATAAAAAATAATACATTAAACTGCTGCTGATGTGAAGAGCCGGTCTGGAAGCAGGAGCAGGAAGTGGGAGGGGCCTGGATTGATAAGATGGGGAGTTGAGTTCAGGTGTGAGCTTGTTTCTTTTCTCAATGTACATTGCTTGCAGTACCTTTAGTTAAGTTAAAACTGGTGAACATTGGGCTAATTATTGTCTGTCACCATATATTGCTTCCTTTGAATTAAATGTGTGCATGGTATGCATTGTGCATATTTTTATCTTTAGATAAAAACCAACACAGATTTTGCCAGGCTCATCTGCCCTGAACCTGCCAACAATAAATCAGTGTAATGGTGAATATTCTACAGCTGCGTATAAATGTGTCTGCTGACCGTTAACTGATCAGGCGGGTGACCTTGCTTTGCCCAAAGGTAACACTATCACCCACCTGCACCTGGCAAGTTCAATAATTAACACGTTATAAAGTGATGGATATTTTTACTGGGGGTTTATGTGTTTATGTGTTGTCTGGGCTGGGCTGGGAACAACTCGTCCCTTTCACATTGATTACAAATGAGATCAAACTTTGTGTGAGCTTGAGAAGATCCCTGTTTTCACCTCTCCAGTCTTTGTGCCAAGTCAGGCTAAGCAGCTAGTGGTGGCTTCAAATTTTTTACTTTACAGACATTAAAGTATCAATTTTCAAATATATATCCTTCACTTTCTATATTTATTGTCAATATTCCAAAAAATTTGGTGGAACGATTTGTATTATTTTTCTGGAATAAGGCTATACGTATGTTTCTACACTTATAAGGGACGATGATATTGGTCTGTCAGCACAGTTGTTCATTTTAGGTAATGTATTTTTACTTTCATGTGTTATGAAATATGGAAGTAGATAGCCAGTCTGTAATATTGATGAGTAAGAGAGCAGTGTTTCATCTTAGGATGTCCATGTATATTATTGTTTATCACCTTGGAACAGCAGTTTGACAGTTTGCTTTAATTTTAGAAACGTTATTCACATATATAGAGGCATTCTCAATGCTAATTAATTATGAACACATGATTTGCATCGTAGTATATGTGTTGTAAAGTGTTAAAATCACACAAAAAAAACTTTATTCCAACTCGAGACAAATAAAGCTAAGAGGCATGCAGTTTGCAGTAAATACATCCTGGATTTTAAACACATTTACAATTTGGTTGATTGTTGATTTGAACAACTGGTTTCATTCGTGGAGGTCTCGTCTCTGAAAGTCAAACACAGAAGAGTGATATCAGGAAGCAAATGATAAGACATAAGAGATGGACTAGTCTAATGACACGTCGTGATGTGGTAGTTACCTGTTGTTCTCGGCCTCATCGGCTGACTCGGGAAGATCTTTGCTCCTGGTCTCAGGAAGCAGGAGGCAGAGCGCTCCACTGAGCAGTGTTACGCTGCTGAAGACTGTGGTGGGTATGGCCCAGTGGTACACAGCCAAGATGTTAAGCAGCGGGGCCAGTAACCCACCGACTCTCCCTGACATGGCTCCTAGAGCTGTGGCTGTTTGTCTGAAAGGGGAAGGAAGAAAATGGAAGACATTTTGACATTTGAGTCAATAAGCCAATTTTGCAAGAAACTCTTAACATACAGTGGTGTAGCTTATCAACCTTTAAAAGAATATACATAATACAATTTAAACCTATTAACCTATTGCCCTTTGTGAAAAGGCATTCCTTGGATACCTTAGTAGGTTATATATGTAATACATCTTAAGTGCTGATTGAACATACAGCCTGTGAACACCTACCTAACAGATGTTGGAAACAACTCCTGAACAAAAACATTACATATAGTAATACCCGAGACCAGGAAAAAACGGGCTGTGACAGCTAAGGCCTTAACAGCAATGGCATATCCTGACAAAAGAAAACGTACAAAAACAAAAGTTGAGAACCAGACACTCAGGACCAAAACATGAAGTTATCATTTTGATAAAAATATTTAAAGGGGCTTGAGGAACAGCCAGGACAAGTATACAACAGAGTCCCCCAGACAGAAGTGTTGCTACAAATAATATTTTTCTGCCAAAAACCTCCAGCAGCCACATACACAGTATATGAGCTGGTACTTCAACAGCACCAAACAACAGCTGTGTCACAAAGATACTGAAGCCGAAGTTTGCCATATTAAAATGAATAACAAGTATTCTTAAGCAGAATAGAAGTAGTATCCAAAGCTATGAATAATGGGGGAAAATGATAAATGTACATTGTTTAGAAGAGAGTCTGGAACAGTGTGTTTGTTGATGGCGGCTGCCTTGACAATCAGCTGCTTGGCCTCTTCTGTCTTTCCTCTGCTTAACAGCCACATGGCTGATCTGGAATAAACCTCACAGAAACACAGCAACGGATACTTTAAATAGTCAATCATTTACAAATGAGAACATCAAAGGCAATACAAGTTGTTTTTAATGCATACCATATGTAGATCACAACCACTGCACGTGGAGCTGCTGTGATTAGCAGAAACAGTCTCCAGTCTCTGATGATGTAGATCACACCAGCGACGACGCACTGCCCAAATGCACCAAATAACTGAGCCACACACACTCCCCACGATCTTTTGGAAGGCCCGATCCACTCAGTGGCTGCAATCATGAAAATATACACTTTACTATTTTGTTATGCTAGTTGTCATTATGATTGTTTTATTTTTTAGTATCAAAAACAAATGCTATAAGAATAGGTAGCAAAATGCGATAATTACATTGATGACATACACAATTTATAGTTTGTTGTGACAGCTACAAACCAATTGGTGGTCAATAATCACATATTTCGTCATTCATTTATTTCACGTCTATGTATCATTTTTGAATCATCAATATTTGCAGAAATTTTAAACAATAATATAATTGCTATTTAGTTCATACTTAATACAATTGAGTTGATTCGATAGCCTCCACCTACAATTCCCACCATGACCATGGATACGAAGTACAAGTAGACATCGGGGCAAAGTGCCGTTGTTACAGTAAATGTGAACAATAGAACGGCTGTAATTTGAGTTGCTCGTTTGCGACCAAACCTGCAACTGGATAAAAAGGAAACAAAAATAAAGGGCTGAATGAAATTTGGAAAGCAAATTGCAATCAGAGTGAGCTGCTGGTATAACCCAAATTCTCCAATGGTTCTCAGGATCTCTCCAAAATCTACCATGCTGATAAGAGTTAGCTCACTTTGTGTCCGTTGAAAAGTGCTTCAACAAAGATCCAACCAATTCCCATCAATGTTTAACCCAACTTTATCTTGTGAAACGATGACGGCTCATTCACTCTTTAATTACATTTTAAATTAGGAGCATTCTGTTCCTTATTATGTGTCTTTAGGTTTTCACCTGACCTGAACTTCTGACTGTTGTCTTATCATTTCAGAAAGTCTATTCATTTTGGATGGAGATGTTTCTCTGAAACCCTTGCCATCACAAATGTGTATACATTTTAACAAAAAGACATCCAAGATATCAAAATTCTGATGCTTAGAAATAAAATCTGCGATATGATTGCTGTAACCATTAGTTTTAAAATGTACGGGCCAAGCCAGTATCAGATGTATGGAAGCCCGTTTCCGCCACTTTGATAGAAAAAAATTAAGATCTTGCAAGTCATAATTATGAGATACTATCTCATATCTCAATCTCATAATTATGAGATAGGATCTCATAATGAGTTCATAAGTGCATTCAACCGTGAGTACAAACTCAGAACAACAAGATCAGGAAAGTACATTTTTTTCAAAAAAAAAGTCAAACAAAGTGCTATAAGTAAGAGACATTTAAGTAATCTGTTGGAAGAAAAACAATATTCACGCTTAATCATTTACTATTTCACCGTTATATTCAGACTTCTCATCTTACTGTCTCTGTTGAATCTTACACACAAACTCAACACGTCTCCTGATAGCAGTGAGACTGGGGAATCTGTATGTTTCTGTCTGAAAGAACGAGCAGTTCCTTGGTTATCGTATGACCCTTTCTCACAAACCGCTCTATGGGACGAGGGGAAAGGTTCCCGATTAGGCCGAAGACGTCATGAGGGTTTCTGTTAGTGGATCATGATGAGTATTTAAGAGGTGGTTCTTTGAGAGATCCTTCAGCAGTCTTGGATATGCAATTTGTCTATCACCTTGTACTTCTGACTCTGCTCCTTCCTTGCAACGAATAAATGCTCCTGTTTTAATGATTTTACCACCAAGTGTCGAGTAAATTTTTCTAACATACTCCTAAAGTGCGACTACTACCTTCCTTATTCAAGGTGTAGTCAAAAAAGATGTGTTTTTAGTTTGCGACGGAAGTTGTAGACACTTTCTGCTGTCCTTATTCAAATGGGAGTTCATTCCACCATTGAGGAGCCAGGACAGCAAACAGTTGTGACTTTGTTGAGTGTTTAGCTCGCAGTGATGGAGCTACAAGCCAATTGGCAGAAGGTGAGCAGAGTGGTCGAGCTGGGTTGTACGGTCTTACCATGTCCAGGATGTAGATCGGACCCGATCTGTTCGTAGCACGGTACGCCAGTACCAATGTTTTGAAGCAGACAGATCGGGTCCGATCTAACCTTAAGGTTAGACAGTTTTCTGTACTTTAACATTACCACACTAGTCTATTGCTATGATAGATTGGATTTTTGTGGACTTTAAAAAGCATGTTTAAAAATCTGTTATTTTACTTTTGTGTAAATATGTTTTGTATTACCAGTAAAAAACAAAAAACATTAACATCAATTTTTTCATCGAATCAATTTCAAACATCTCTGTATGATTCAGCGCGAAAAAAGGTATCGCGCATTACTACTTTGCAGTTAATATTTAACATTTTTTCTAACATTTTGTATACATATATCTTGCTCCCGACTTGTTCTGATGTGGTCAACAATAATCCCAAAAGAACAAGGCGGCCGTGGATTTTAGAGCCAGGTTCCGCAGTAGCTCTCCCCCGACTGACTAGCCCAGTGCATGATGGGAAACGCCTGGCTGTCGCCTAGCTGTCGCCACATCAGAGAGCTGCATCCAGACGACCGCCTCCTCTCGTCTGGATTCCAGGCGAGGCACAGCTTTAACAAACTAGCCTAATGTCGCCCTCCACACCCTGACCAACAGCATGCAAGGACTAACTCTTAAAGCTACAGTAACACAATTCTAACACATGCAGACTACTTCAAAATCCATTCACTCCTGAATCATTATACAGTAATACAAAAGATACAGTGACCTTCTTATGCATACAATTACATATCCTTCCTAATAATATTCCTTATTGATTATCATATCCCTCTTAAAATTGTCTTTATTATACATGTGCAAGTCCAATAACCAAAAACATGTTTTTCAGTTAAAAAAAAGGAAAAATCACCAAATTTTTGCCAAGACAGTGTTCGATCCAGTCGACCCTACTACCAAAAAATTCTGCGGTATCCACATGTGCTGTATGATGCGGTCTTCGTAGTGGTAACGGACCAATAAGATCGTAGGATTTTCAATCGCTCGTGGAGAGGAAAAAACACCTTGCAGTGTTTGTAAATGTAGGGATACTAGTAGGGGTCAGCTTTCTTTATTTCTTTCTTTATATTAGACTCCCACAGGCCCGTACGGTTACCGGGATGTGTCTTTGATGGAAATCCAATGTCGTAAGGGGTACTTATAAAGGTTTTAGTGAAACGTTAAAATCGCCACGACAAGTTAAGCAGTTTATATAAATAATTAAACATAATGAATATTTTAACTTAAGAGTTACGGTATTTTAGAAATTTATATGAATTATAAGAATATATGAATATGCAAGGTGCTGTTTTCAAAACACATTTTTTTTGCGGAAAAAGAGGCAAACCTTGGCACACTTTTAATGTGTCTATGGTGTTGTTTTTATTATATAGTAAATATTGTTCCCTCTGATCGTGGCTCGTGCTCTTGAGTGTGCAGTGGTTTAGCGCTGCAGTTTTGTTAGATTGTTTTTTCATGTTTTGTTTTCACTAAATATAACTGATTCTTTTAAATTTGTTCATGTTGCTGGGGACAACAAGCATTGTCTGTTAATGACGCAGAACCCCGTCTACAATGTATACGATATCAGACGGCACCGAAGGCCCAGATAGAAAATGCACGGCCTGCCACTGGATCATAGGAACATGCAGACAACAGTTTATGAAACACCACACAATTCAGTTTGACCTAGAAGTGTTGACTTGATAGTGTTTTATTATAATGGGACAAAATAGTTGATAATGAGGATAATCAAAAACATGACTTAAGAGCTTGTCCAGTTTAACACTTTCATTAAAGCTTCTGTAGCTGAAGTCAAATACAAGAAAGAAGGCTGAGGGTGCAGTACAACACGAGAGAGAGAATATCAAATACAACAGTTTGATCAGTTTACAGCAGTTTAATCAGTTTACAGCAACAGCAATCTAAAGTTTGTAGTTTTCCAGCAGGTTAATTAATAGATCATTAATGAATTAACTTGGATTCAAGTAATAACCTTATTATACTGCAATTATATTAATAATATACTGAAGTACTGTATATTACTTTTTGAGCTAGGAGAATACGAAAAACAAAATGATATGACATGATGTGATAACTTATGTGCAGTTAATGAAGTAAATACATTCTGGATTTTAAACACATTTACATCTTGGTTGATTTTGAAATTGAGCAATTGGTTTTGTCTGTGGAGGTCCGGTCTCTGAAAGTTAAAGGACAGATGAGAGATATCAGGAAGCAAATGATGAGACATAAGAGATGAACTATTCCAGTGGTTCTCAAACCGTGGGGCGCGACCCTCAAGTGGGGCGCGGAGGTATTACAGGTGGGGCACGGGGAGAGATGCAAATTCTTAAAATATATATATATATATATATTTTTTTTTTTAATTTTCCTTTATTAATCCCACAGTGGGTGAATTATTCGCTGCATTTTTCCATCCTTAGTAATTAAAGAGCTTTGTGCTGCTGTGAAGCACTGGGGCTTCGGTGTCTTGCTCAAGGACACTTCAACATGAAACTATAAGGGTGGAAAACAGGGATCCAACCGGCTTCCTTTGTGATCGTTTTTGCCAAAATATTAGTTATTTTTTGCACATATGCAAACTTCATTTGCATTATTTTAGCAAAGGTGATTGCACATGTTATTAGTTTTTGTCGATGAAGCAATTTGGTTTACTTGAAAGGGATTCAAATGAACAAGGATGGAGGAGTCGGGAAAAGTTGCACCATTTTGTTCCAATATTGTTGGGGCGGTGGGGCCCGAACATTTTTCTTTCTCCAAAGTGGGGCGTGACAGAAAAAGTTTGAGAACCACTGAACTAGACTAATGACATGTCGTGATGTGGTAGTTACCTGTTGTTCTCGGCCTCATCGGCTGACTCAGGAAGATCTTTGCTCCTGGTCTCAGGAAGCAGGAGGCAGAGCGCTCCACTGATCAGTGTTAAGCTGCTGAAGACAGTGGTGGGTATGGCCCAGTGGTACACAGCCAAGATGTTAAGCAGCGGGGCCAGTAACCCACCGAGTCTTGCTGATATGGCTCCTAGAGCTGTGGCTGTTTGTCTGAAAGAGGAAGGAAGAAAATGGAAGACATTTTGACATTTGGATCCAAATTTAACGCTTGAAAAATAGTTATGTACCATTAGTTCTGTGAGCTGACAAACACACTGCAAACTGCTGTCCCCCAGCTGGGTAAGGCTAATGAGTGTGAAGAGCGAGAGAGAGAGAGAGAGAGAGAGAGAGAGAGAGAGAGAGAGAGAGAGAGAGAGAGAGAGAGAGAGAGAGAGAGAGAGCGAGAGAGAGGCCTATTAATCAGAGCGCAGTATAACAAAGGCAATACAGATTTCTTTGAGAAATTGTAAATCACTGCAAACACGAGAGGGTCTTGAGCATACAGCCATAACCGGGCACCCAATATATTAAGATGATTTCTGCAGTAGAATGCGAGATTAGCTGTGAACAAACACAGAGGTGCACACTTAATCACAGACTCATGCACACATGTGACTTATTTCATGAATAATAATACATGTCAAACGAAAACAAGAAGACAGAAGTCTTGCAGAGAGAAGACACGTGATGAGAAAAAGATAGATAAGCCTGGTCGAAGACCTCAAAACTATAAAAAAAAAAAAATTTAAAAAATCAACAACATGTAAATAAAATAAATACAAAGAATAAAATCACTTCAAAGACCAATAAAAGCAAGTCTATAAAAATGTGTTAGGATGTGATTTAAAGAAGTTCACTGATCTGCGAGCCTTATCTCCCCAGGCAGGTCGTTACAAAGCTGAAGGGCCCTGATGGCCGACGCGAGGTCATGCGCCTTTAGATTCAAGCCTCAACTTTGGAATGAGCAGAGGGACACTAGCACGATATCCAAGGCCACTGGACACGTGAGTAGGTTAATACAATCAGTTCAGTACATCTTAAATGCTATATGATTGCATAGTCTGGAACATATACAGCCTGTGAACACCTACCTAACAGATGTTGGAAACAACTCCTGAATAAAAACATTGCATATAGAAGATGACGAGAGCAGGAAAAAACGCGCTGCAACGACTAAGGCTGTAACAGCAATGGTATTTCCTGAAAAGAAGAGACACACAAAATCCAAATGTTGAGAACCAGACACGCAGGACAAAAACATGAAGTTATCATTTTGATCAAAATGTTTGAAGCGGCTTACCTTGAGGAACAGCCAGCACAAATATGCAACAGAGTCCCCCAGACAGAAGTGTTGCTACAAATAATATTTTTCTGCCAAAAACCTCCAGCAGCCACATACACAGTATATGAGCTGGTATTTCAACAGCACCAAACAACAGCTGTGTCACAAAGATACTGAAGCCGAAGTTTGCCATATTAAAGTACACGCAGAAGATGGATAGGCTGTGCGAAAACCTGAGTTTAAAGACAGGAAGGAAACACATTAGTTATGGAGAGGATAAGACCTTGAACATCCGATGTTAGCAATAACATCTTATCTTGGTCTCAATTGCAGCATTAAATGACCTCCCAATTTACCACTTTGGCTATCCGAACATTACCAATGCAATGTGTGGCTTAAGTAGCGCATGCCCCTGCAGTTACTTAAATAGCCACTTAAGGCTGGCTGCAAAGATAATCACTGTAGACCACTAATGTCCACTTTATAGCAGAAATAAACATTATAGCCTGATTTCCCAAATTATGACTATACGTAGAGTTTTCTTTGTATACGTAGAGTTTTCTTTGTATTAGTAAAGTAAAAACGTATTATATTCAAGATTAAAGTAGTGCATGTTCAATAACCCTCCTGTTATGTTGTGGGTCAAATTGACACGTTTCTAAGTTTGAACGTCTCGGAAAAATGTTTTAATGTGCCTTTTCTGTATGAAACTTCTTCTGCTTGCCTTAAAAAAGAATAATAATAAAAAATCATGTATTTGTATTGCATGTTATGTCCCCATGACCCCTCGTAAATCTTATCTTATCTTCTAACTTTCCCCCTCACCTTTATTGGACCTGGAACACTAAAGTAAGGGATTATTTCATGTCTCTCCTAAAACTGTTCTGGATTTCTAATAGACTGACGAACTGAGAGACACACAAACCCTACTTCATCTCAATCTCAGACGCACACACACTTCCCCCCTGTGCAAGAAATACAGCTACTACTTTGACAGGAACCTTCTTTTTTTGCTCGCGGGAAAACTCCACACTTAGCAGGGCAGGAGAAACATACAAAAGGGTTGCTCAGGAGTCCTACCGACACTCTGCAGATCCATACAACTCAGCAGCTTACTATAGGACAACATGAGCAACAGAAACAAAAGGATGACAGCCCTGGAGGCAGTGAAATACAGGAGGATCTGTCTGAAGATGACCATCTTGAGGTCAATTCAGAATGATTCATTTGGCTTGACTCATTTGGCTTGACTCTTTATGACTCATTTGGCTTGACTCTTTATGACTCATTTGGCTTGACTCTTTATGACTCATTTGGCTTGACTCTTTATGACTCATTTGGCTTGACTTGATCCGCTTTGAGTAAGCGGATCAACATGACCATGAACAGCAGAGGTGTCGCATGCATCAATATTTATCTACATCACCCCATGAAAAGAAAGTGTGAAAATGTAAATTTAATTAAGGAAAAAAACACATGTTATGGTAGACTAATGCAATGTATATCTAGGTTTTTCTAATGTACCCTCGAACATAGTTACATTTTTAGTTATCCTAATGGAACTGTGATCAATGGAGGGGTGAATAACTCTATTCCTCTAAAAACTGTATTACTAGTAATGGTGTTGGTGATGAGGTACACACTAAATTTATTGGGATGTTTTGGTTTTTAACCACTTTTGGATGATGAAACATGCACCGGGTCACGTTGACCGAGGAACATCAATGCTGTACCTAATAAATGAACATAACAGGAGGATTAAGAGGTCAGTGGAGCTCTTGGACATTTCAACTTACCATGATAATGTCATGATGAGGAAATATTTAGTCAGTACAGGTGATCTGAAAATAACTTTAATGCCTCCTTTATTCCCAACATCTTTCACAGCAATCTGTAACAAAAATAATAATTAGTGAACACATATGTATTGATATGAAGTCATTTTTAGTTTACTATGATTAGTAAACGTATAACAAGTACTCTTAAGTATAATAGAGGTAATTCCCAACACTATGGATAATGGGGGGGAAAATAGAAATGTACATTGTTTAGAAGAGAGTCTGGAACAGTGCGTTTGTTGATGGCGGCTGCCTTGACAATCAGCTGCTTGGCCTCATCTGTCCTTCCTCTGCTTAACAGCCATCTGGCTGACTCTGGAATAAACCTCACAGAAACAGAGCAACTTTAAATAGTCAATCATTTACAAATAAGTATATTATAGGCAACAAAACAATAGGTGATGCATACCATATGTAGACAACAACCAGTGTAAGTGGAGCTGCTGAGATCAGTTGAGCCAGTCTCCAGTCTCTGATGATGTAGATCACACCAGCGATGACACACTGGCCAACTGCACCAAATAGCTGAGTCACGCACGCTCCCCACGATCTTTTGGAAGGCCCGATCCACTCAGTGGCTGCAATCAGGAATATATATATATATATAAATAAATTTGAATAAAAATCATTTTCTTTTGTTAAATGATACCTGTACATAGTTCATACCTAATACAATAGAGTTGATTCGATAGCCTCCACCTCCAAATCCCACCATGAACATGGATGCGAAGTACAAGTAGACATTGGGGCAAAGTGCCGTTGTTACAGTAAATGTGAACAATAGAACGGCTGTAATTTGAGTTGCTCGTTTGCGACCAAAGCTGCAACAAAAAGACATGAACAAAATAGTACAGTATTAAAATAAAGACACACCTCTCTTATGGTCAACGCACAGAACTAAAAGAACTGATGGTGCTAATTGGCAGAAAGACTGCAATAACTCCAAAACTCAAAATAATAAACACCTAATTGCATCTAAGCAAATTAACTACATGGTATAATTTTATTTACTGAGCAATAGGTATTTAGTGTGGACACACAAGGAAGGAGTACGATGGAAAGTCAAAATAAAATATGACATTATTCAGTACAATAATAACAATAATTCCTAATATTACAATTAATTGCATTAACTGGATCTAGATAAGCAACATAAAATGGATGGTTGGATGAACTCATTCATAATGATTTAAGTTAACTGAAAATGTACTCGACACCTTGTGAAATCATTAATCAGGACATTTAAGTGTTACAATGAAGGAGCAGAGACAGAGATACAACGTGTTACTTTACTCATTATATATCCAAGTCTGCTCCCGAATGAGCGAAGCAATACCTTTTAAAATACTTATTAGTATCAAATCACAGAGACCCACATGACGTCTTCATGGCTTTATCCCCCACATGACGTCTTTAGATTGGCTTGCATGGTCATATGATAACAGGGAAATGCATGTTCTTTCAGACAGAGACTTACAGATACCCCAGTGTCAGTACTATCAGGAGACATGGCAAGTTTGTGTGTAAGTTTAAACAAGGGAGAGTACAATGAGAAGTCACAGGCCTTACAATAGTACATATGATTAATAAACATACTATATGATTTGGACTATAACAGTGAAACGGTAACTGATCAAGAGTAAATAAGTTTTTCTTCCAACATTAAATTAAGTTGAAGTTGCCGATTTGTTTGATTATGTTGTTTTGTTAAACAACACAAAAGTTGATGACAAACAAAAAGGTTAAACTTTGTAATATTATGCAAGACCTTTTTGTTAGAAAACTAAGACTTTTCAAGAACTAGATACTGGCAGATACACTGCTAGGATTTAGTTCAGTGTTGGAAACAAGTTGCATCCTATATCTAAAATTGTAAAAAATAATATCAAATATAGGGGAGCTGTAAGTGGGGTTATAGACCTTTTCTTTTAAAAAGGTTCACAACAACAGTTTCTTACTGCTTTAAATACACTTACGATTCAGCAAAAGGTCCAAATATGACAGAACCAACAAGAATACCGGCCATGAACACTGCTTGTGTCACTTCCACCATGTTAGCTTTGTTACAAACTAGATCAAACTGCAAAGAAAGAAAGACAAATACATTTAATGAAGGAAGAGTTTATGACGGTAATGTCTTCAGTTTCTACTCACTACGTACATCAGTGACTATGGTGGCATCATACATCAAGTTGTAGTAATCCCATCCATCCCGGCACCCGGTGGTCTCATTGAGGCCGTACTCCCTGATGGCACCGATGTCCCATTCCACAGGAACAAACATCTGACACCTGCTGAAGGTCCCGTCCTCCTCACGGGGCAGAGTCAGGTTCAGCTGCTCCTCTGTGGTCAGGTTAGAGTCCGCCTGAAGGATCCAGTCTGTGTTACAGTGTCGCTCCGGGTCAGACTGGATGAAAAGGAAACTTGCAAAAATAAAAGACTGAATGAAATTTGGAAAGCAAAGTGCAATCAGAGTGAGCTGCTGGAATAACCCAAATTCTCCAATGGTTCTCAGGATCTCTCCAAAATCTGCCATGCTGATGTGAGTTAGCTCACTTTGTGTCCGTTGAAAAGTGCCTCAACACAGCTCTGACCAATTCCCATTAATGTTTAACCCAACTTTATCTTGTCAAGCAATGACTGACTATTCATTGGCTTTTTCATTTTTATTTTAAATGATGAAGATCATTCGCTGCCTTATCATGTGTCTTTTGGTTTTCACCTGGGCTGAACTCCAGACTGTTGTTTTATAAATTTAGAAAGTCTATTTGTTTTGCCTGGAGATGTTTCTTTGAAATCAAAAATGTGTATACATTTTAACAAACATCCAAGATATCCACATTCTGATGGTTGGAAATAAAAATGAAAAAAAAAAGAATTTGGAAAGTACAATTACTTCTACAAAGTGCTATTGTAGTAGGTTGGAAATACGACAGGTTAGTTATATTAAAACAGACCCCCTCCCACCCCTCCGCCCCTTAGTAACACTATCAGTAAGAGACATTTTAGTGCTACAAAAGTGCTATTACTACCTTCGTTATTCAAGGTGTAGTCAAAAAAAAAAAGAAATTTTTAGTTTGCGACGGAAGATGTAGACACTTTCTGCTGCCCTGATGTCAATGTGGAGCTCATTCCACCATTGAGGAGCCAGGCCAGCAAACAGTAGTGACTTTGTTCAGTGTTTAGGTCGCAGTGACAAAGCTACAAACCAATTAGCAGAAGCTGAGCGGAGAAAACATTTAATTTCAGTGGGAACAGTGCTGTTGATCACCCTTTTTTGCCAGTGCATCAACGTTCGGTTTTATAGTCTTGTGACAGCCAAGGTGTAGCCAAAACGACCTGGCCCAAATCCGGCCTAAACTCTGCACACCCGAAGAAACAATCTGGGTCAGATATGGCAAAAACACAGCCGATCAGCGAACACTCAGTCCCATTACGGCTGAGTCCGCTGCTATTTGGAAGAGGATGCGCCACCAGCAGAAGTCACTTTTTTTTTTTAATTCCGAGAACCGAAGGCAGACTTCTTCATGCGATCAGGTCGTCCAGAGATTTGCTGCATTTCTTGTCAAGGGGCCGGCGGTAGGAAGCTGGAAGCCAGAACCTAATATGGAACATGAGCGCGCAGGGCGGCATAATCTCGTTGGTCTGATTCATTATGCCGAGGAAAATAAATCTGGATTTAGCTGTTAGTTGATTTTACTACTTGATTTTACAAACAGCGGGTCGTAGTTTGCCAACCTCTTCTGTAACATATCATGAAAATAAACATTAAGTATTAACTAGGGATTCAAAAAACGCTGCCCTCACTTTCCAAAGATTTATGAGATGCATAGATTATTTTATTGCCGCTTAAATCGATTGACCTTTAGAGGTTCTACAGTTCTCTGTAGTTTAGGCTTACCACACTAGTCTATTGCTGTGACAGATTGGATTTTTGTGTACTTGTAGGTTTTAAAAGCATGTTTAAAAATGTGGTATTTTACTTTTATGTAAGTATGTATTGTATTACTTGTAAAAAGAAAAAAATACATTAAGAGTCTTTTTTTTTCGTAGGGCCATTGAATCAATTTCAAACATCCCCGTATGATTTAATGCAAAAAAAGGTATCGCATTATTACTTTGTAGTTAATATTTAACATTTATTTTAACACTTTAACATAATATGTACATTTTAATAATACAATTCAGTATATTAATATGGTACACGATATATATATATATATATATATATATATATATATATATATATATATATATATATATATATATATATATATATATATATATATATATATCGTGTAGCATGAAGGTAAGTGGTTGATACATTCCCAAAACCAATGTAAAAGCTGTGTACAAAGCCACATCAACGTTAATTATGTTAGCTTACATCTCGTTTGCATTAATAGCATACATACACAGAGCCAACACTTTTTTCCTTAAAACATACATATTCATTACAACTTCAAGTCACCTTGTGCTGTTGTTTCTAATTTGTATACAAAACTGACCATATTTTCTGTATTTTTTTTCAACATTACATCCTATTTTACAAATATTACTGGGTATATTCAATATAAAAAAAACACACATATTGACAATTTGTATCATTTATTCTTATTATTATATTATTATTTCATTTCGGAAACTAAAAACACATCTTTTCCGACTATACCTTGACTAAAGAAAGTAGCATTTTAGTAGCATTTATCATAAACTCAATGCATTTTTTTCTCTTTTTCTAAAAATGACAGAATTGTGTTTTTTTTCAAAACTGAAACTGTGCTATCTCCTCATCCACAAAATTGATTTAATTAATTGAATGTGCTAAAGTACTATAAACCCCTTTTTTAAATTAAAAAACATTGTTAAGTCTTAATTCTTTCCGTAAGCTCTTATAACATGCCTAAGCTATTTCAGTCAAAAGAAACAGCCTTGTAACCGTACGGGCCTGTGGGAGTCTAATAAATCAATCTCGAAAATGTTCTGACCAGTATAATGCTGCGTTCACACCAAAAGCGTTGAGAATGTTACTTGTGACAGAAAGGGCGTGGCTTATCTCTGTGGTTTATCCCCATGAAAACAGTAACCGTTTCCTCCATCCACCATGAAAATAACAACTAGTTGTGCTTTATATTTGTTGTGTAAATTTCACATACGTTGGAACGTCAAATTATATCATGTCTGGGTTCAAAAAATTACTGAAAGATGGCCGCTACTGACTACCAGCAGTTTGATTCAGCACAGGCAAGACAGCAGTAAGTGAGTCACAGAGATAAGCCACGCCCCCTTTTCAGCACAAATAAAGCCACACAGGTAGAGGCAGCTGCGGTCATGTGATTGGTTGAAAATGAGGGTGACATCTGATTGGCTACAAATAGCTACATGTTTAAAAAAAAAAATGCATTTACGAATCTAAGCAGGGCAAGGGAGTCTCAAAAAGCTAACCCACAAATGTGAAGCCATTCACAAACAAATATAGTGTGATCCACAAATAAATACATACAAATCAACACACAAATATAAACCAATGCAGAAATATATTTGTGATTTTTTTTACATTTATATAAATCATCGGAATGTATTTGTAAATCTTTCTGTGTGCATTTGTAAATCAAATATATTTGTGGATTGGTCTGTGTGCATTTGTGAATTTTTCACTGTGCATTTGTCATTATTGAGACTGATCTGACCCCATAGTAATTGTCAGTAGTAGAAACATTGTGGTATTTCTAATGGGAATCGGTAACCAATGTCTCTCAATCTTCCACTGCAGGCGAGCGGACTCCTGCCAAGGAAGAAGACTCCAGTTTAGGAAGAGACTCCAGTTCTTGGAGAAGATCGCCCAGGGATGAGATTCCACTTCAAGACAATAACAATAAAGTCAGTCATGGACACTTTATTATTTGAAGTTACATTTTTTTCCGGTTAAAATAAATAATAAATTAAACTGTCATTGTAAGTAGAAGAAAGAGGAACAAATAAAGTGTTCAAGAATACCATGAAAAAGTGCTTACAACAAGACCCAGAGAAACACAAATATCCTACGAGGCAAAATCACGCTAAATTAGGAAGCATTGAAGCTCCTTTCCTCTGCATTTAGAGAATAGGGGGCGGACTAATTTGTGGTAGTTACCTGTTGTTCTTGGCCTCATCGGCTGACTCGGGAAGATCTTTGCTCCTGGTCTCAGGAAGCAGGAGGCAGAGCGCTCCACTGAGCAGTGTTACGCTGCTGAAGACAGTGGTAGGTATGGCCCAGTGGTACACAGCCAAGATGTTAAGCAGCGGGGCCAGTAACCCACCGACTCTCCCTGACATGGCTCCTAGAGCTGTGGCTGTTTGTCTGAAAGGGGAAGGAAGAAAATAGAAGACATTTCCACATTTGAGTCAATAAGCCAATTTTGCAGGAAACGCTAAACATACAGTGGTATAGCCTGTCAATCTTTAAAATAATATACATAATATCATTTAGAAATGGAAGACATTTTCCCATTTGGATCAAAATTTCAAGAAACATTATTTATAGCACGCTTAAAAATAGTTCCAAAGTGCTTTGACAGAAAAAGCACAGTAAGCACGGTGTTCCTGTATTGCTGCACACTGTGTGTGCTGGTCGCTCTGTTAGCGGTTAGCCCAGTGGTTCTCAAACCTTTTCTGTCACGCCCCACTTTGGACGAAGTAAAATGTTCGGGCCCCACCGCCCCAACAACATGGGAACAAAATGGTCCAACTTTTTGAGACCCGTGTTTGTTTTTTTTAATTATTAAATTAAAGAAAATTGAAATCCCTTTCAAATAAACCAGATTGCTCCATCAGACAAAAACTAATAACATGTGCAATCACCTTTGTTAAATTAATGCAAATAAGTTCTATGTGGAAAAAATAACTCATATTTAGTATATATATATATATATATATATATATATATATATAGAGAGAGAGAGAGAGAGAGAGAGAGAGAGAGAGAGAGAGAGAGAGAGAGAGAGAGAGAGAGCATACAGCCATAACCGGGAACCCAATTTTTTATATTTTTTTAGAATGCGAGATTAGCTGTGGACAGACATAGAGGTGCACACTTAATCACAGACTCATGCACCCACGTGACTTATTGCATAATAATAAATGTAAAATTAAAAAACAAGAACACAGAAGACGCGAACGTATTGTAGAGAAAAGATACATGATGATGAAAGATATATAAGCCTGGTAGAAGAGCTCAAAACTATTAGAAAAAAAACATATTTAAAAAAAATACAAAGAATAAAATCACTTCAAAGACCAATAAAAGCAAGTCTATAAAAATGTGTTAGGATGTGATTTAAAGAAGTTCACTGATCTGCGAGCCTTATCTCCCCAGGCAGGTCGTTACAAAGCTGAAGGGCCCTGATGGCCGACGCGAGGTCATGCGCCTTTAGATTCAAGCCTCAACTTTGGAATGAGCAGAGGGACACTAGCACGATATCCAAGGCCACTGGACACGTGAGTAGGTTAATACAATCAGTTCAGTACATCTTAAATGCTATATGGTTGCATAGTCTGGAACATATACAGCCTGTGAACACCTACCTAACAGATGTTGGAAACAACTCCTGAATAAAAACATTACATATAGAAGATGACGAGAGCAGGAAAAAACGCGCTGCAACGACTAAGGCTGTAACAGCAATGGTATTTCCTGAAAAGAAGAGACACACAAAATCCAAACGTTGAGAACCAGACACGCAGGACAACATGAAGTTATCATTTTGATAAAAATATTTAAAGGGGCTTACCTTGAGGAACAGCCAGCACAAATATGCAACAGAGTCCCCCAGACAGAAGTGTTGCTACAAATAATATTTTTCTGCCAAAAACCTCCAGCAGCCACATACACAGTATATGAGCTGGTACTTCAACAGCACCAAACAACAGCTGTGTCACAAAGATACTGAAGCCGAAGTTTGCCATATTAAAGTACACGCACAAGATGGATAGGCTGTGCGAAAACCTGAGTTAAAAGGAAACACATTATATTAGTCATTAAGAGGATGAGACCTTGAACATCCTATATTACATAGCATTAATAACATCTTATCTCGTTCTCAATCACAGCATTGAGTGACCTCCCAACACTTTGGCTATCCGGACATTACCAACGCAATGTGTGGCTTAAGTAACACATGCCCCTGCAGTTACCTAAATTGCCACTTGAGGCTGGCTGCAAAGGTAAAAAGTGAATCAGTGAAGACCCCCATAATCGTCACTTTAAAGCAGAAATAAACATTACAGCCTTAAGCTAATTTCCCAAATTTTTACTATACATAGAGGGTTTTTTTGTATTTAAAAATATTATATTAAAGATTACATGTAGTGCATGTTGAAGAGGTCAGTGGAGCTCTTGGAATTGTCAACTTACCATGATAATGTTATGATGAGGAAATATTTAGTCAGTACAGGTGATCTGAAAATAACTTTAATGCCTCCTTTGTTCCCAACATCTTTCACAGCAATCTGCAACAAAAATAATAATTAGTGAAACACATATTTATTGATATGAAGTCATAGTTTACTAGAATTGGTATAGAAGTCATATGAATAGTTTAATAGGATTGGTAAACGTAGTAACAAGTAGTAACAGGGGTGGGGTGCTGTCGAAGGAAAAAATAACCCCTATTTCTGCGTTATACTGGTTATGAACCCTCCAGCTTGGGTTCATAACAGCATCCGTAGCCGCACACAGCTTGGTGACCTTCATCAACTCCTCAAGGAACTGCGTCTGTCTTATGTCCGTAAAACTCGTAACCGTTTCCGCCACCCACCATGGAAATAACCACTAGTTCTGCTTTATACTTGTTGTGTAAATTCCACATATGTCGAAAAATCAGACTCCATCGTGTCTGAGTTCATAACATTATTCGTAGTCCCACTAAAGCATCTGAATGACGGACGCTATCAGCGCAACTTCAACAGCAGTTTGATTCAGCAACAGCTTCTCAGCACTGATTGGCTCGGTGTGGATGCAGCATTAGGCAGAATCAAGGTATTACCCAAGGAGAAGAGGAAAAAAAGAGAAATGTACATTGTTTAGAAGAGAGTCTGGAACAGTGCGTTTGTTGATGGCGGCTGCCTTGACAATCAGCTGCTTGGCCTCTTCTGTCCTTCCTCTGCTTAACAGCCATCTGGCTGACTCTGGAATAAACCTCACAGAAACACAGCAACGGATACTTTAAATAGTCAATCATTTACAAATGAGAACATCAAAGCCAATAAAAGTTGTTTTTAATGCATACCATATGTAGATGACAAGCAGTGTAAGTGGAGCTGCTGAAATTAGTTGAGTTAGTCTCCAGTCTCTGATGATGTAGATCACACCAGCGACGACGCACTGCCCAACTGCACCAAATAGCTGAGCCACACACGCTCCCCACGATCTTTTGGAAGGCCCGATCCACTCAGTGGCTGCATTCAGGAAAACACATCTATATATTTTAATTTAATTTAATTTAAATAAAAATCCTTGTCACATGTGATGTTAAATGATACCTGTACATAGTTCATACCTAATACAATGGAGTTGATTCGATAGCCTCCACCTCCAAATCCCACCATGAACATGGATGCGAAGTACAAGTAGACATTGGGGCAAAGTGCCGTTGTTACAGTAAATGTGAACAATAGAACGGTTGTAATTTGAGTTCCTCGTTTGCGACCAAACCTGCAACACAAAACCAAGAACAAAATAGTACAGTTTTAAAATAAATACACGCTTTTCTTATGGTCCAAGCACATAATTGAAAGAACTGATGGTGCTAATTGGCAGAAAGACTGCAATAACTCTAAAGCTCCAAATAATAAACACCTCCATTCCATCTAATCAAATTAACTAAATGGTACAATAGCTGTATTTACTAAACAATAGGTATTTAATATGGACAACCAAGGAATATTAAGGAGTACGATGGAAAGTCAAAATAAAATATGACACTATTCAGTACATCCCAGCAGTATAACAATAATTCCTAATATTACAATTAATGTGATTTGGATATGCAACATAAATGGATGGTTGTATTAACCAATTAAAAATGATTCAAGTTAAATTTAAATCAGCTTTGCCAATACTTGTTTGATTATGTTCTTTGTTAAACAACACAAAAGTTGATGATAAACAAAAAGGTTAAACTTTTTTAAGACCTTTTTCTTAGAAAAATAAATTTGAAACTTAAGACTTTTCAAGACATGCAGGTACACTGCCAGCATTTAGTTTAGTGTTGGAAACAAATTGCATCTCATATTTAAAATTGTATAATTAACCTTCCTCTTGTGTAAGAGTCGGCGCTGATCCGATTTAGGTTTTAAATGCATAAAAGAACCACATAAAATGTGTTGATTTCATCAAGGCTTTTGACTTTGTCAGGAACCTCTATTTCAACAAAATAAGATTAAAAAAAGATGTTTCACTAAATTATAAAACGCTCTGGTTGAAATTCTGACCTTTGTGTTGTTAGGGTCGGTTTCGACCCAATTATTAAAATAAGATTTTCTTAATTGGTTGTTGCCTTGCAAATCTATATGTTGTGTTATGACTTGTTCTGCTTTTCATTTTGTGTTTGTATTAAAGTTCTATTGCTGAAAAATCAATACTTTTTAGCCTTTTTTCTTAAAATACATACACACGGGTCAAAATTGACCCATAAGACCATAGATATTACTATAGTTAATAATATTAAAATTAGAAAATGAATAAAATGCATTTATTTAGGAATTGCGTTCTAATACCCCTCAGAAATAGTCAGGTAACACAACAACCTTTTATTTATATGATTCTCTTGAGGTTCATTTTACCATTTTTTAAATTTAAATCGAGGTGTATCCTGACAAAGAAAAGGCCCAGAGACCCACAACAATAATATAAAACATACAACAATATGATCATGGTTAAGGAAGCCTAACAAGGTAACCAAGAGATGAGAAACAAATTGGATGATAGATAATTGTTTGGATAATAGATAGATAATAAGTTGGGTAATATACCTTGTTGTTTTTTTTTTTAAATGTTCACAGCATAGATCAAAAACTGTTTACTGCTTTAGATACACTTACGATTCAGCAAAAGGTCCAAATATGACAGAAGCAACGAGAATACCGGCCATGAACACTGCTTGTGTCACTTTCACCATGTAAGCTTTGTTACAAACTAGATCAAACTGCAACGAAAGAAAGACAAATACATTTAATGAAGGAAGGGTTTATGACGGTAATGTCTTCAGTTTCTACTCACTACTTACATCAGTGACTATGGTGGCATCATACATCGTGTCGTAGTAATCCCATCCATCACGGCACCCGGTGGTCTCATTGAGGCCGTACTCCCTGATGGCACCGATGTCCCATTCCACAGGAACAAACATCTGACACCTGCTGAAGGTCCCGTCCTCCTCACGGGGCAGAGTCAGGTTCAGCTGCTCCTCTGTGGTCAGGTTAGAGTCCGCCTGAAGGATCCAGTCTGTGTTACAGTGTCGCTCCGGATCAGACTGGATGAAAAGGAAACTTGCAAAAGTAAAAGGCTGAATTAAATTTGGAAAGCAAAGCGCAATCAGAGTGAGCTGCTGGAATAACCCAAATTCTCTAATGGTCCTCAGGATCTCTCCAAAATCTGCCATGCTGATGTGAGTTAGCTCACTTTGTGTCCGTTGAAAAGTTTTTCAACAAAGCTCTGACCAATTCTCATCAATGTTCAACCCAACTTCATGTTGTGAACCAAAGACTGACTATTCATTCACTATTTAATTTTATTTAAAATTATGAAGCACAAGGAGGACCAGAACACAGTGGACGCTCAGTGGACGCTCAGTACTCTATGTTACCATTCCCTGAACTGTAACTGAACTATACCTATAAAAAAAAAGAAGCTAGACCAAGCTCAAACAATTTGTTATTAACTGGAAAGACTGAAAAAATGTTGTTAAAATCACATGGATACATCTGGCCATCTTTTGGCACACCAACTTAAGTGTCAAACTGCTGCCCAACAAATTCCACAAATAAGAAAAGTGAATAATGACTTAACTAGTAACACAGGAGAAATTGAAATGAAACATTTACCTCATTCTACATCAGAAATGACGAATGATAGAACTGACATGGAACTTCTTTTAACAACCTCCAGGCCCCTTCCATAAATATGATACATGAATCAAAGATTAAACTTCCATTACAACATTTTAAAATATTAAATAATGGCAATGCAAAGTGGTAAGGCTCCGGGCCCAGACATTACCCAATAGAATTTTGAAAACTTTTTTGAACAAATTAACACCAATACTACTAGATATGTTTTTAGATTCTTTGTCCAGTGGGTCACTACCTCAAACGCTAACTGAGGCATCAATCACTCTTCTTCTCAAGCCAGGTAAAGATAACACAGAATGCAGCTCGTACCGTGCCATCTCTCTCCTAAACAGCGATGTTAAGATGCTGGCCAAAGCTCTTTCCCTACGCCGAGAAATCACAATGAGCGATGTGATCTCTGCTGACCAAACCGGTTTCATTTTGGGGCGACGCTCATTTACCAATGTCCGTCAGCTTTTAAACATTACACACTCTCCTGTGTCCAGTAATGTGCCAGAAGTGGTCATCTTGCTGGATGCAGAGAATGCTTTTGACAGGGTTGAATGGGAATAACTTTTTACATGTTTGGAGAAATTTGGTTATGGCCCTAATTTAATCTTTTGGATTAAACTACTATACAATTCACCCAAGGCCTCTGAAGTTACAAATGGTAAGAAATCACAGTACTTCACATTGTCAAGAGCAACCTGTCAGGGTTTTTGATTTTATTGGTGCTTGAGTAGATTGACCTTTGAAGGTTAGGCAGTTGTCAGACACATACTGGATATGCTATCGACAGATAGGCCGAATGTGTTTATAGTTGTCGAATCAATGCACTTCCTATTATGTTTACAATGTGCTTGCTCAAGTTCATCAAATGCTCTGCCCCACGGATGTATGCCTGCCATCGGATCTGAACACCATCATCAAGTTTACTGATGACACAATGACTCCAACAGCAACCAGAGGACCTACAAAGTCTTGACATCTTGGTCCCAGGAAAACCATCTCCATCTCAACATCAGCAAAACAAAGGAGCCAATTGAAGCAACGGGCAGGCGGACCAGCCCTCAGTGGATGGAGTCAGCAGGTTCAGGTTCCTTGGGGTTTACATCAATGAAGACCTGAACAGGACTTGACCCACAGACACCATCACCTGAACAGCAGCTCCGCCTCCTGTCGGAGGTGCTACGGAGGGTGATGAAAACTGATGTGCACGTTACCAGGATGGAGCTGGATCGAGCTGTTTACACCGAGCGGTGCAAACTTATTTTAATACACGTTGAACTTTGTGGAATGTTGATTATTGTTTGTCCCGTCTCACGTCTAATGTTGCAAACAGTTTCTGATTCTGATTCTGAGACAGTTTCACTCCTCATCCACAACTCTGCCGGACTCTTAAGCTCATCACTATGACACTTGACTAACTTAACACTCCACTGTATGCTTTACCTTCATACTACTATATACTACCTGTTTTACCTGCCGTTTACACATGTATTTCATCTTCAACATATTATAGATAAGATTACACTGCTCATTAAGTACACAGGTACACTTGTTGAACTGTTCAAACTGGATGAACTTAGTATTGACTATTAGTCCTTTATTTTACAGAGAGGATTCATCACAGCCATTCTCAGCCTGTTAGTTTTCTATTTCTGAACATGTATATTGTATAATATACATGTTTTAATGTATAATACATATTTTATTTGAATTTTTTTTTTTGTAATGGTCTTTTTTCATTTGCACACACCCCGTGAAGCTTTATCTGCAGTATGAAGTCCCATTTTTATCATTTTGGTGAATGGTGTGACAGACCTGAAAAACCCAATGATGAAACGCATAATATTCAAGCTAATTAATAAAGAATAAAAAATGTATAACTGTTTTTTTCCTTTTTTTAAACTTTCTTTTTTTGCGTACTGATGAGTTACTAATGAAGTTTCATGTTGGAAAAATGCTTTATTAATGACAAATGAAGTGTTTATTCATGCTTTACTAATGCTAAACAGTGTGCAGTTATCATAAAGGGCTACCAATTAAGGATTAAATTTTTTTAAAAACTCTGGAATATTTATTAACTCACTCGTGTTTCAGCAAGATTTCTGCTCAAGCTAAAAAAAAAAACCTCAGCTGTAATCAGCTGTGTTCTATGGGATTTTGGAAAATGTTTACATATTTTAAGAAAACCTTGCAAAACTATTTTTGATAAGGCATACATCTGACTACTGTCTTATTGTCTACACAAGTTTAAACTTCATCAATAAGTTATGATTGTAAAAGTTAGAAACCAACTGAAAAAAACAAACGCTGGATATTTCATCAGCACTGCTTCACCATCACATTACAGGAGTAGAGGCCCGGACTAACGTGTTTAGCACCAGTAAAGCCTCAGCCATTTTCCTCAAAAATTCTGAATGGTTTGCATACCCATATTAAATACAAAATATCTCCTCAGAAAAGAGCTATTTGAATAATTTCAAAAGGCATAATGTACTGAAAACAAGATGTTAAGATGTTCATTTGACAGTATATGTGTTACTGATTTATTGGTTGATGATAGAACACAGAAAAGAAAGAAAAAAGAAAAAGACTTCTGAAAAAACAAAATTTCCATGATCTATTTCTTCCTTCTATTAATCCTTATCATTGCTTTTTGATCTACTCTAAAATACCACCATGTGTTAACAGTATCAATGCCAAGTTTGACTTTGATGAAGTAAAGTTAAATATTTGTATTAATTGATTTAGTGCAGATTTCGTAAACCGTAAGTTAAGATTAGCTAAATGCAAAAATGCTTAAATGTCTTCCTGGACCTTGAATGCCTCTGTTTCTACAACAGGGACTCTGCTCAAGCAGATGCATCAATACATATCAAGCAAGTATCGTTTCTACCATAAGTAAGTCATATTTCAGCGAGACAAAAATGCAACGGGGATGATATCTTGCTGAGGGTTTGTCTGACAGTGGTTTTGGCAATTGGCGGATTCCATAGATCGTGAGATTTCCAGAAAGGTGTGCTAATCATGACGTGGCATCAAGCTAGGAATTTTAAATGTTATATTTTCAGAATTTGGGGAGGTCTCTTGAGTCACTTTTGAGTACTTAGAGTCATATCTATGGTTTATGTTAATATTTATGGTTGAATTGTGTTATACACATGTAAAATGGACTCATATGTTCTTGTAAGGCCAAGCTTTGCAGGTTGTTTTGCTGTCACATCAGTGGCTTTGGTATGGATTCATGGGAGTACGAGGACTTTGAGACTGAGGAAGAGCACCTGATGAAGAATTCTGCCACCATTTTTTGGGGCACCTGGAGGTTTTATAAGGACTTATGGGCAGCTGCTGACGTAAAGGTAAGTATACATTTCATAAATATTACTGAAAGTATTTGAAATTTGATGAAGCCTAATTTAAAAAATGACACTTACATACAATTTACAATAGACTGACAATGAACTACACTTTTTTTTATAATAGACTGAAATACCAAGTATTGCAAAGTTATTTATTTTTAGTACATTGAAGTTGAACTTAATAAAAACTATTTTGAACATTAATCGACCTTACCATACTTGAATTATATTAATAATACACTGAAGTATATTACTTTTTGACCTGAGGGAATAAAAACAAAAATTATATGATATGAAGTGATGACTTATGTGCAGTTTGCAGTAAATACATTCTGGACTGTAAACACATTTACAACTTGGTTGATTGTTGATTTGAACAACTGGTTTCATTCGTGGAGGTCTCGTCTCTGAAAGTCAAACACAGAAGAGTGATATCAGGAAGCAAATGATAAGACATAAGAGATGGACTAGTCTAATGACACGTCGTGATGTGGTAGTTACCTGTTGTTCTCGGCCTCATCGGCTGACTCGGGAAGATCTTTGCTCCTGGTCTCAGGAAGCAGGAGGCAGAGCGCTCCACTGAGCAGTGTTACGCTGCTGAAGACTGTGGTGGGTATGGCCCAGTGGTACACAGCCAAGATGTTAAGCAGCGGGGCCAGTAACCCACCGACTCTTCCTGACATGGCTCCTAGAGCTGTGGCTGTTTGTCTGAAAGAGGAAAGAAGAAAATGGAAGACATTTCCACTTTTTGAGTCAATAAGCCAATTTTGCAAAAAACGGTAAACATACAACCTTAAACATACATATCAACCTTTAAAAGAATATACATAATATAATTTAAACTATTAAAACTGTTGGATTGTGTTAACCTATTGCCCTTTGTGTCAAGGCATTATTTAGACACCTTAGTAGGTTATATGTGTAATACATCTTAAGTGCTGTTTGAACATACAGCCTGTGAACACCTACCTAACAGATGTTGGAAACAACTCCTGAACAAAAACATTACATATAGTAATACCCGAGACCAGGAAAAAACGGGCTGTGACAGCTAAGGCCGTAACAGCAATGGCATATCCTGAAAAAAGAAAACGTACAAAAACAAAAGTTGAGAACTAGACACTCAGGACCAAAACATGAAGTTATCATTTTGATAAAAATATTTAAAAGGGATTACCCTGAGGAACAGCCAGGACAAGTATACAACAGAGTCCCCCAGACAGAAGTGTTGCTACAAATAATATTTTTCTGCCAAAAACCTCAAGCAGCCACATACACAGTATATGAGCTGGTACTTCAACAGCACCAAACAACACTTGTGTCACAAAGATACTCAAGCCAAGGTTTCCCATATTGAAGTACATGCAGAAGACGGAAAGGCTGAGTGAAAACCTGAGTTTAAAGACATGAAGGAAACACATTAGTCATGGAGAGGATAGCACCCTGAACAACCAACTATATTTTGGTCACTTCATCTGCAGCATCACTTCACTACTTTTTATCTATTGGAACATTACTTATCTGTTGAATCAGAACATTTTTCATATTAGGTTGCAGCTTGTCCCAGCACACATTTGGACCGAAGTTAAGGAACGAGTTGGACAGGTAGCTGATCTGAGTGCTAACACATCAAACACATTAAAAAAGCATTATGTAAGGACTTACCTCTGTGTTTTTCTGACTTCTGATCATTGTAGCTGAATAATATGTTTAAATGAAACAGCTATAGAAGAATAGTTTTATGTTAACATTAATCAAATTAATGCTGAACTAAATATTATGCGTATGTCTAATCCCTCTGAGAATCAACATTGAGGCCAACTTGGTAATTGGAAAAGGTTTGTTGTGTAATATGAATCACTTTAAACGTAATGAAAACATGCCATGACAGCGGTGTTACATGGTAGCTAACAGTTTACAGCATTATTTAGTTTCTCAAAACCGGGTGAGTGTACGTATAATATTCAATATCGTATTTGTTCAGGTTTGGTCGCTACCAATGGAATTTAAATTCTATGTGGCACCAAAATATTTTTTTTACATAGATTTGGTGTTTCGAGGAGATCCCAAAAACAAGGACTTGGAAGTGGGGTTGAAGGAAAAAATAGTGCATTTGTTCTCATAAGAATAATTGGGGCTCTTTGTAAATATCATGATCTTTGCTGTGCCTCTCTCGTATCCTGCCAGTTCCCCCTTCATTGTGACTGTTGGTCCACCATTTGTTCTGTGTGTGTGTGTGTGTGTGTGTTTGTGTGCGTGTGTGTGTGTAAAACTCAGGGAACCACGAGTGGAAATGTTTTAGGTCGAGCTAACTCTAATCTAACATTTCCACATAGTCATTGCATCTATTGTAAATACAGCAATATTAGAGGAGCACAGCTTTAAGAAGTTAGTGGAGCTCTTGGACATTTCAACTTACCATGATAATGTTATGATGAGGAAATATTTAGTCAGTACAGGTGATCTGAAAATAACTTTAATGCCTCCTTTGTTCCCAACATCTTTCACAGCAATCTGTAACAGAAATAATCTTTAGTGAACACATATGTATTGATATGAAGTCATAGTTTACTAGAATTGGTCAAATTAGTAACGCGTATTCTTAAGCAGAATAGAAGTAGGATCCAAAGCTATGAATAATGGAGGAAAAAGAGAAATGTACATTGTTTAGTAGAGAGTCTGGAACAGTGTGTTTGTTGATGGCGGCTGCCTTGACAATCAGCTGCTTGGCCTCTTCTGTCCTTCCTCTGCTTAACAGCCATCTGGCTGACTCTGGAATAAACCTCACAGAAACAGAGCAACGGATACTTTAAATAGTCAATCATTTACAAATGAGAACATCAAAGGCGATACAAGTTGTTTTTAATGCATACCATATGTAGATCACAACCACTGCACGTGGAGCTGCTGTGATTAGCAGAAACAGTCTCCAGTCTCTGATGATGTAGATCACACCAGCGACGACGCACTGCCCAAATGCACCAAATAACTGAGCCACACACACTCCCCACGATCTTTTGGAAGGCCCGATCCACTCAGTGGCTGCAATCATGAAAATATACACTTTACTATTTTGTTATGCTAGTTGTCATTATGATTGTTTTATTTTTTAGTACCAAAAACAAATGCTATAAGAATAGGTAGCAAAATGCGATAATTACATGAATGGCATTGGCATTGTGACAGTTACAAACCAATTGGTGGTCAATAATCACAAATTTTGTTATTCAATTTTTTTTCATGTCTGTGGATCATTTTTAAATCATAATTTCGTTAAGTTAAGTTCATACTTAATATTATTGAGTTGATTCGATAGCCTCCACTTCCAATTCCCACTATGAACATGGATGCGAAGTACAAGTAGACATTTGGGCAAAATGCTGACGTTACAGTAAATGTGAACAATAGAACTACTGAAATTTGAGTTGCTCGTTTGCGACCAAACCTGCAACACAAAACCATGAACAAAATAGTACAGTATGAAAAACAATACAAGCTTCTCTTATAGTCAATGCACAAAATACAAAAAACTGATGGTACATGAGGAAAAAAATAGAAAATTGCCACAACCTTACGTTGCACTAAATTCATCTCTGCTAAATAAGTAACTAGGGTTTGTTTACATTACAATAGCTGATTTATGTGGACACATAAAGGATTTAAATCAACACTAGAAATTGGCAGCGGCCAGTTAATTCAACACAACAATCATAATAACTTCTTGTCTGTATGTTATGTATGTGTGTAATTGTGTTCATATATTATTCACATCTTTTTCCACATCTACAGCAACATTTGGGGTGTTCACCTCCCACGTGACCTTGAACTACAAGCACAGGTCTCCAGAAGGGTTATGCAAAGTTATAAAACAATAATATGTATAAATGTGAGCTCTGTGGGGGGTTATATGCTTTAAATACTCACGATTCAGCAAAAGGTCCAAAAATAGTAGAACCAACTAGAATACCTGCCATAAGAACTGTTTGAGTCACTTCCACCATGTTAGCTTTGTCACAAACTAGATCAAACTGCAAAGAAAGAAAGACAAATACATTTATTGAAGGAAATGTTTATGACGGTAATGTCTTTCTACACTCATTACTTACATCGGTGACTATGGTGGCATCATACATCGTGTCGTAGTAATCCCATCCATCCCGGCACCCGGTGGTCTCATTGAGGCCGTACTCCCTGATGGCACCGATGTCCCATTCCACAGGAACAAACATCTGACACCTGCTGAAGGTCCCGTCCTCCTCACGGGGCAGAGTCAGGTTCAGCTGCTCCTCTGTGGTCAGGTTAGAGTCCGCCTGAAGGATCCAGTCTGTGTTACAGTGTCGCTCCGGGTCAGACTGGATAAAAAGGAAACTTCCAAAAACGAAGGGCTGAAGGAGATTTGGAAAGCAAAGTGCAATCAGAGTGAGCTGCTGGAATAACCCAAATTCTCCAATGGTTCTCAGGATCTCTCCAAAATCTGCCATGCTGATGTGAGTTAGCTCACTTTGTGTCAGTTGAAAAGTGCTTCAATGTAGATCCAACCAATTCCCATCAATGTTTAACCCAACTTTATCTTGTGAAGCAATGACTGACTATTCATTGGCTAATTCATTTTTATTTTGAATTATGAAGAGCTTTCGCTTTGATATCATGTGTCCTTTGGTTTTCACCTGAGCTGAACTTCAGACTGTTGTCTTATCATTTTAGAAAGTCTATTTATTTTGGATGGAGATGTTTCTCTGAAATCCATGCCATCATAAATGTTTATACATTTTAACAAACAGACATCAAAAATATCCACATTCTGATGCTTAGAAATAAAACAAATAAAAGAATTAGGAAAGTACAATTACTTCAATGAAGTCAAGCACCGGGCCATCTTAGTGAAGAAGGAGCTGAACTGGAACTGGTCGGTCTACGGTCCAACCCTCACCTTTGTTCACCAACTCTGGGTCGCTCGTGACCGAATGAACAAGGCCTCAGATACAGTTGCGAAATGAGCTTCCTCAGTAGGGTGGCCGCGGGCTCAGCCTTAGACATAAGGTAATGAGCTTGGACATCAGGAGGGAGCTTGCTGGGACATGCTGGAGGGATTATATTTCCAGGCTGACCTAGGAACACATCGGGATCCCCCACAATGAGCTGGAAAGAGTTGCGGGTGAGGGAGAAGCCTGGGTCAGCCACCGCGACCTGACCCCGGGTCAGCGGTGGATAATAATGTAATACAGTTCTTCTCCTTTTTTGTCTCGGGACATAGTCTTAAAGGCATATTTGTAAAGCTCCAACCGATTCTAAATTATATATATTGTTGAGTGATCGAGGAAATTGTGAAAGTAAAAAAGTGTAACCATTATAAACGTAAAACCATTTAGATTTTATTGTATAACTATTTTGATTTTTATGTATAACCATTTTTTTTTTTAACATTGAATGAATATATATACTGTTTGGTCTTTTTTCATGTGTAATTTGTGATTCGACCATATGAAATGCATAGAACACTATGTTTTATAATCTTTTCTATATTATGGGTATTGTAAAAAGCTCTCCTGTGTAATAGGGTACAGCAGCCAGTGTTACCATATTAGGCAACAAACCTTCAGTGGTTGACCTAAAAAGCAAGATCTAGGATTGACCATTGAAGAAAAGGACGAGGGGTTAAGTGTGTCCGTGGGGTACAAGAGGTGATGCACAGAGAGAGGACCAAGGATTTTCACCAGATCTCCTTCTGAATAGGGATTTGCACCAGATTCAGCGAAAACTGGACTTAATGAGCAACTTTACTAGCAAAGGAGAAAAATCCTATTCACCCTGTCCCAGCCCTTAGGGGTTGGAGTAGTCTGGAAGAAACTTCTACTATCAGGAGAAGAGTGGCTGGCATTCTAGTGCAGGACCACAGAAGAGAGAAAGAGTGTTTTTCACCAGCTCTGAACTTAGTTTTTTCTCATTACCTTTGAGCACTGTTTCATTGAGTTGAAATTGTTGTATGTGATTCGAGATTAAATAAAAAATCTCAACCATGGGTGACTGAAACCAAACAAAGTTGTGGTTCTTTAGAATAATTCAACCCTCTTTTCCTGTCCATCCACCGTGAGATACTGAAGTGACGACTGAATCTACCAAAGAGACTTTAGGTTAAGTATCTTTGGGTGAAAACCTTTCTTCATGATGTGCATTAAACAGTATTTTCAAGACATTCTTATATGAGCTGATGTTTATGTTTTCATGCTAATATTTGAGGCCTTTGATGTGTTTTAGGCCATGATGTGATATTTCTGATTCTTGAGTGATTGTGTGATAGTGTGAGCTGATTGCTCTGTGTGAGTCTACCAAACTGTTGAAGACATGCACTCGTATTGTTTTGTAAAGTAACCTGATGCACTGGAACGTTGTCACTACACATCCCTGAAAGCAAGTGAAGAAAACAGTGTGCAGGAGTTTTTGTTCGATATTGTTTCTCCACTTTTTATTCTCCTACACACCGACCTACTGGTTTGCAAAGGTTTGCTCTTTAAAGAAATAATGCCGCTAAAAAAATAGCAGCTCAGTGTTGCCATCTCTTTCCAATTCAAGTAGCCAGCAGCATGAGCTCCAGTTGCTAAATCTAGCGATACAGTACTGACAGACGTCCCTCCAAATTGATCATTCACATAAAACATATTATATTAAACATAAACAACTTGAATATTGTTAGTACATACAGCTGCTAAGAAAGTAGTTTGTGCAATGAGCAATACTATGAATGTTATGATGTGTTCATGGGTATCTGTGAATCCTTATAATGGTCCTTTCATTCATATAAAGTTATTGATTAATTCTGAATTATGCACTAACCGGCACTTAACCTAGAACACGTTGTAACTTCATTGCTACCCAATGTTCTCTTCCGACAAGATTAAACTCAGCTCTGTTGCACAATAAATACAGTTGGAATACATTTCTCAGTAAAGCACTTGGTCCCATACAGATACATATAATATGAAGTATCAAAGTAAACATCTCTGTTGGTGTGTTTACCATAACTGGCAGGAGCTTGGGTTCCAGATATTTAACTTTAATTGTGCAGGTGTGTCAACAGACCAGGAGGTGATGTCAGGAGCATTTCAAATACCGCAGGTTGCTGTCCTCTCTTAAAAATGGACTGCTGTAATTTTACTACTCAAATAAAGTTCTGGTTCACATATTGAATCATTGACTTTCTTGCAGGTATGTTTTTCCACAATAACATTTCCCCACAGTGTGCCTTTGGTTCAGCAAAACCCACAAACCACCAGTGTGAAAGGTTTTTATTGAGAGCTTTGGCAAATCTCAAGATCAGTTAATAATTTAAGTAACTTTCAATAGTACGGGGTAAAATCTAACACACTGACTAAAAACATAGACTTTGTCCTGAGGCTGGCACAAAGGGGGAAAGCCATTATGTCATTAAGTTTCATGGCAATCTTCTGATTACAATTTGATATTTATTGTGTGCACATGGGAATTTAGTTGCTCCAGTAACACCCGGAGGAACATCTCCAGCAAACGTCATCAGGATGTGGCCAGTAGCTGCTGGAGGATGACTGACCAATAAACATTTAACATCCCGAGTCCCTGCTGCCAGCAGAGCTTCCCCGAACGTCAGAAATAGAAGGAAGCATACTACAGATGGGTGGATATGATTTGTGCAGGCGCGTTTGATTCACTGTGGTTCTTCAGGGTGTTCTTATTTCTGTTGGAGAAATGAATACACAAAAGGGTTTTTCCTGTTAAAACACTGAAGAAAACACAATAAATAGTCAAACCCCAAAGCCCCTGAAGGCTGTTCCATCGGTTTGTGAGTGTGTGCGAGAGTGAATAGTTGTGGTTTTTAGATTTAAAGTTAGCATTTTTTATGTTGGTTATGTGTCTTGTTTCATATGGCATTTCCTAGTGTTCTTGTAATGTGTTTTTTGTCTGTTGTGCACTGTGAACCTGTGTGTTGTTGTCTGTATGAGTCTGTTGTTGTCTATGGTGACAAATACGTTTCCACACTGGGGATTAATAAAGTTTTCTATCTATCTATCTATCTATTATAGATGAGATGCTGGTGAGCAGGGATCACCCTGCATGGTGCCATCAGTGTGTAAGTGTAAGTGTATGTGTGTGTGTGTGTGTGTGTGTGTGTGTGTGTGCCTTTGTAAAAAAAAAGTGATGAAGGACGTCGGCCTGCAGCTTGCTTTACCTGTTGCCCTCGGCCTCATCGGTTGAATCAGGAAGATCTTTTCTCCTGGTCTCAGGGAGCAGGAAGCTGAGAGCTCCACTGGTCAGTGTGAGGCTGCTGAAGACGATGGTGGGTATGGACCAGTGGTACACAGCCAAGATGTTGAGCAACGGGGACAGCAAGCCACCAGCACGGCTCGCAATGGAGCCTAAACCAGAGGCCGTTTGTCTGAAACAGAGACATACAGAGCTCATGCGTGCACAGCTTTTTAATATAAAGTAATCCATCGTGGTTTAGGCAGGTTCTCTTTATTTTAACTCAGTGAAAATGTATTAATTAGTGCATATCTAAATCATAATTATATGTATAAATAAACGCATGAGTAAATTACATTTAAATATGTTTTTTTTTATCATTCACCAACACTTTATAAATTATCTTCTTTATATCTATAAGTCCTTAATACATAATGTACAAATATAAATACATTTATAAAGTATGAAAACCCAATCATGAAACGCAAGCTTATTAATCAAGAATAAAACATTTATAACTGCAGAGTGCATCATACTACGGTGAGATGGCGAGACTCAAGAGTTAGACGGCTCACCGAAATGATGTGGGGAACAGCTCCTGAACATACACGTTGCATATGGCTCCTGCCCAGTTCGAGAAAACACGTCCTGAAATTGCTAAGGTGGTCACAGCAACGCCTATATGTTCAACAGAATAACACAGTGTCGGACACATACAAAAAAAAAAAAACTATTGTAGAACCAGACGGCATAACGCCGACTCTGTGAGGTTGTTATTTTTTTATTATTTATAATTTTATTTTAAATCCCTGACTTAGTCCATGGAAAATGTATTCTCTGCATTTTAACCCATGCTTAGTGATTAAGGAGCAGTGGGGAGCCTCGTGAAGATAATCGTGGGGAGCAACTGGGTTCAGTGTCTTGCTCAAGGACACTTTGACATGTAAACTACCAGGGATGGAACCAGCCACTTTGTGGCGACCACTCTCCCCATGAGCTACAGCTGCCCCCCCAAGCATAAATATTCATATTCTGCACTCAATTTGATTGCAACCCAAGCAGAGACATTTCTTTAGCGTGGACCCAAGTGGTGCAGCCAGAGAAACACGTTACCATGGGGAACAGCAAGGATTAAGATGCACAAGAATCCCCCAAACAGAAGAGTTGCAATCAGGGACACTTTTCTCCCCAGTGCCTCCAACAGCCAGATGCAAAGTATATGAGCTGGTACTTCAGTCAGACCAAACATGAGCTGCGTCAGGAAGATGTCCAAGCCAAAATTTCCCACATTGAAAGAAAGGCAGAAGTAGGTAAGATTCATTGAGAACCTAAAGGTTTACAAACACAAAGCATGTGTTCAACAACTTGAAATAAGAACAGCAAAAGGTGTTATGGCGATATTAGCATCTTAATGCATCATTTACAGACTCAGTAGGGTGGTTATGGATATAATGACACGCGACTTACCATGCAAATATTAAGGCAAAGAAATACTTCCTTAGCACAGAGGATTGGATAAGTATTATTATGCCTCCTTTTTTCTCAGTTTCTTTCTTAACAATCTGTAATGCACAAGGGTTGGACACAATGTCACACTGATACTTGCTTGGTGGCTGCTATCCAACACAGTCCAATTGATTGTAGGGTTTACAAGACATTATAATCTAAAACCACTTTTTCCTTTCAAAGTTACAAACGGGGGAAATCAAGATCTTTCCGACATTGTTGTAACCAGACAAACTGGTAAGTTGAAGGCATTTGCTTTTGTAGTGATTGCTTTTACCAGTATATGTTATCTTTCATTTGTCTTGATACAGTGGCAATACAAAAATATTTTTTGTTTAGGACCTTTTCCAGCAGAGACTTTGGAACAGGGCGTTTGTTGATGGCTGCCACTTTGGTGATCAACTGTTTCGCCTCCTCTGTCCTTCCTCTGTCCAACAACCACCTGGCTGACTCTGGAATAAACCTGCCAGAAATAAGGACAGTGACAATAATCAGCAATCTGTAGTTTATCTTTAAAACAAACAAAGGTGAATACGAAAAGAGAGCAATGCACACACCAAATGTACATTGCAACAACTGTAAATTGAGCTGCTATGATAAGTTGAGCCAGTCTCCAGTCTCTGATGTAGTAGATCATACAGGCGAGGAGGGCATTGCCAAGTGCACCTAATAGCTGAGTCAGACATGCTCCCCACGATCTTTTGGAAGGCCCGATCCACTCAGTGGCTAGAAACAAGAAATCAGTGACGGTTAAATTCTATAAATATATATAAAAGATGGGCAAAAATACATCAAAATGTATTTTTGATACAAAATACCCCTCAAATAAATGTATTAAAAAAAACATGTGCCACAAAATACAATACATGTATTTTGTATTTAAAATACAGGAAATACTTTTTTATCACACAGCATTCAGGTTTAGGCTATATTTTGTACCCAAAGCTCTGTTGAACCCCACAAAAGGGAAGAACAGTCACAGAATGTCAGCAAAGCTTATTAAAAGACAACCGCTTGATTGATTATGTTGCACAAACCATTTATCTATTGTCTTAGCCTGGCTAACTGTGAACTATATTATCTGCCAGTAATTGATATGGCATTAGGAAATTCACATTGAGAAGATACAGCTTAACTTGTAGTACAGTGCAAGAATAGATGATAAGGTTATCATGAACATACAAGCTCCCAAGCTCTCTCTTCCTATAGCTAGCTACTCGACTGGTAAGTTAACTTGCTAAACACTGGCTATGCACTAGCCTAGACACCAAGCTAGCGTCATTAGCATGTTAGCATTGATCGCTAGCTTGATATTATTACCATCAATATATGTATAATACAATAGGCTATGTAGCCAGACCCAGACATAAATTATACATCAAGCTAGTTGACATCTGTCACACTCAGATACAATATTTACTTTGACAGACAATATGTATTTTTTTTTATTATTATTCGTGGAGAAAGTATTTTGAGTATTTTAAATACAAAATTACTCCACTATAAAGTATTTTTGTCACAAATCACGTTTTTTTTATCGGCCCCATCAAATATAAATTACAAAATACTCAAAGTGACGGAAATACGTATTTCAAATATAACAGAAATACATGCACTTGGAGATAAAGTTATGAAGATGTCTAAACTTCCAATTAGCTAACTTTGTGAGCATTTTGTTAGCGTTAACATGCATGAGTTACTGTTAATTTAAAAGTGCTTTTCCAGCAGTCTGCAGTACAGTATTTAGAGGAGTAACACTTTATCCTCTGGCTGTTGTAGTTTTATGATGAAAGGAAGTGTTAGTTTAGCAGCTAAATAAACAATCTTTCACTGCAGTTATACTGGGATGAAAACAATGTTGAGCTAGTTTGCATCATGAATTAAGAGTTAACTGCTTGATTTAACAAAAACGCAGCCAACTTTTATTTTTCACACGTTAAATGATGGTGTGGCCTACACTTCACCCAATATGACGCCGTTCAGTCGGAAACCTCCATAGCCAATTCCAGCCATGAACTGGGATGCCAAATATAAATAGAAGTTGGGACATAATCCAGTTGTAAGAGAAAATATCAGCATCAAAATGAGTGGAATCTGAGCAGCCCGTTTACGACCAAACCTGGAAGAAATAAAAACCCAGGGTCAGCATATTCTTTTTTATCTACAGGGTCGGGTCAATAACACATATACTGTACATTGTCAAGTACACTTACGATTCAGCAAAAGGTCCAAATAAGAGACAACCAAAAAGAATGCCAGCCATCAACACTGATTGTGCCACTTCCAACAAATTAGGCTTGTCACAAACTAGGTCAAACTGTAGAAACAGCAAACAAAATAAGATCAGATAAAATAATCCTTTATTCGTCCCTCAGTGGGGAAATTACAGGATTACAGTAGCACTGCTCAAAAGTAATACGTAATAAGATAAAAGAAACAAGTAATATAAATAAACATTGAAACGGTAATAAACAGATTAAAGATTTAAGAAGGAAACAATTTGCAGTAAAAACAAAATAATAATAAATTTACAGATGGAATCAAATATACAGATGGAATCAGATATATAAAAAATTAACAGATGGAATAAAAAATGGTATTTACAGACGGAGTAAAAAAAAATGTACAAAGTACTGAAATATACTGAAGCAAATATTGCACAAGCGCATGAATTAAAGTGATTAAAATGGTAATTGTATTAGGATTATTTATTATGTACATTAAAAATGACTGAGACAGACCTACATCAGTGACTATGGTGGCATCATACATCGTGTCGTAGTAATCCCATCCATCACGGCACCCGGTGGTCTCATTGAGGCCGTACTCCCTGATGGCACCGATGTCCCATTCCACAGGGACAAACATCTGACACCTGCTGAAGGTCCCGTCCTCCTCACGGGGCAGAGTCAGGTTCAGCTGCTCCTCTGTGGTCAAGTTGGAGTCCGCCTGAAGGATCCAGTCTGTGTTACAGTGTCGCTCCGGGTCAGACTGGGTAAAAATTACACTGGCAAAAATAAAAGGCATAATAACATTTGGGAGGCAAAGAGCAAGAAGAGTGATCTTCTGAAATAATCCAAACTCTCCTATATTCTTGAGAATCTCTCCAAAATCTGCCATGTTCAGAAAGGAGGTTTTCAGTGAGAAGATCAGCTGCTTAGTGACCTTTAAACAATGTCCATTAATGTTTAAACCCTGTGTCTGTTTCAAGAACGATGAGACAGCAGTTACGTGGACATCTCATTTTGTAGAGAGAAGTGGTCTTCTGATGAATTAACCAGGAATGTGACTATTGTATCTTTCTCTGTGTGACATCTTCATGACGTGTGTGCTTTTAACTGAAACCGCAACATTTACCTCAGCAAGCATATTACCAATCTCACAGAATACAAGATTTTATTTGTAAATACAAGAATTGCTTATATTCTGCTATTTCCAGCAGAGCTGCTATGATACCAACCCAATGACACTATGGTGACTCACTGGAGATTCTTGACAGTGCATTATAATGTTGCTTATCTCTCACAAAAAGTGCTGTTGATCTTTTACCAGCTTTAACAACATGCTGACTTATTAAACCCCTTACAGTACTCTTACAAAACAGATAAACCGTTTACATAATATGGAGTCAGATCTATGGCAAGAAACCACTGAGCTCAATCAAATAGGGAGCAGTAACTTTAATCAGTGAGAGACTATGAAGCAGAATTGATGACGTGAAGAAGTCAAACACTTAAGTTGTGTCCGCACGTTTGTGTGTAGGAGAATACGGATCAGCTTGGCCCTTAAACCGTCTGCTTGCAGCTGCAGTATTGTGCTCTCATTGCCCATGCAGCTTCTGTCACAGCTCTCTATACGAGTAGTTCCCGACCTGTAGGTCAAAATAATGTTATTACCATGGGAAATAGGAAAAAAAACATAATCCGGCAAGTTCGGTTTTCTATTTTATTTATTTGCATTCAATACAGTTACCTGTAGGCCCGTGAGGAGAAAGTTACAGCTCAGCAGAACTTCTAACCCTGTGTCAAAGGGTCAGAAGTCAATTTTGCTTCGTAGGAAGGGGTCATGCATATAAAAGGCCTTAAGCCGGCTGCTACGAGAACAGTAACACAGTAACAGACGGATACAACAACAATAAAGACACGCGATTGAGTCAGACGTGAGGAAACTCACCAGGTGACTCAGCAACATTGAGGGCAAAAGATAAGATACACATAATACACAGAGCAAAAACATCTGAGAAAATATGTTGTTCCAACTAGAGTTTGGTCGATTTTCTGCTGTTGTGTTCGACCATGTTGCAGCCACTTCCTGGGTTCTTGTTGGTTATTTTCCTAGAATTAAAAAGGAAGACAATGTTTACATGACATCATTATGACTATTACATGTCTGACATTTTTAGTAAAAACGATATCTTTAACTTTCACTTTAAGTGTGTTCATGTGGCTCATTCTAATTGCACGGGACGGTTACAACCATTTTGGCATTTAGATTCAACATGTTGGATAGTGCAAGCTTGTCACATGCCAATCTAGTGTGGATGGTTGACCCTGATCTCTGTAGAAGTCATTATTGGAACAACTCCTCCTCCTGCAGCTTGCTTTACCTGTTGCCCTCGGCCTCATCGGTTGAATCAGGAAGATCTTTTCTCGTGGTCTCAGGGAGCAGGAAGCTGAGAGCTCCACTGGTCAGTGTGAGGCTGCTGAAGACGATGGTGGGTATGGACCAGTGGTACACAGCCAAGATGTTGAGCAATGGGGACAGCAAGCCGGCTATTCTAAAGGCTATGAAGCCACAGCCAACAGCTGTTTGCCTAAAAGAGCGAAGTTCACTCTTAAATACATGTACATACTGTATGTAGAGTATCTAAAATCATATATTTTGTATAATTTTATACCTGATAGAGGTGGGAAACAACTCCTGAATGTAGACCATGCATACAGATCCGCCAGAGTTCAAAAAGAACTTTCCAGCGGTTACAAGGGCTACGATAACAACAGCGCTATCTGGAATTCAAATTTAGGTTCAGTGTATTAAATCACCAGATGGATGTATCTTCACGCAGCGAATGTGAAGGACAGTGAATTCACCTTGAGGGAAAGCCAGGGTTAAGAGGCAAAAAAAACTGCCCATCAAGATGGTCAATATGAGACATTTCTTTCTCCCTATCAACTCCAGAACCCAGACACAGAGGAAATGAGCTGGCACCTCGGTGATCCCGAACAGGAACTGAACCAGGAAGATGTTCAGACCAAGCTTACCCACATTCAGAACTAGGCAGAAGTAGCCTAGGTTTATTGAAAACCTAGGATTCACAAGAAAACAAATAAATGACACAGACATTTATTTCATTCAATGTGTAGCACGATTCCTAAAATTAGCTTAAAACTTACCAAGCGAAGGATATGATGAATAAACGTTTCATCAGGACTGTTGAGGTAAACATTGCTTTGATACCTTCACTTTTGACTTCTCGTTCCCCAGTTACCTGAAGGGCAAATTATTATTAGTATTATTACGCCCTGCTTTCATCAGCATTTGGAGCATGTCAGCATTGAGTACCGGTGGGCCCAGTACAGTGGCATGTCTTGTTTTCAGAGAAATACTTTGATCAGATGTCACTCAAATGGAATCAGACTTGCCTCATCCAGCAGATTTTCGGGGATTTTCTTTTTATTGATCGCCGCAACTCTGCAGATCAACTTATTTGCTTCTTCGGTTCTTCCCTGTCCAAGTAACCACCTCGCAGATTCCGGAATCCACCTGAAAAGTTCGGCACAATCCAGGGGTTGGAGTCCATCACAAACAGAGTCTGAAGCAGAAACTGATCTACTGAAAAGGTTAATTTTTTTCAGCAATCATCCGAAAGACACTCACACCTCGTATGATCTCAGTCTGAAGTAACACGAGACACACATGGCTGGACTGGGTTTGGCCCAGTGTGTGCTATGATCAGAATGTGCATTAGTGATCAAACAGAGCACCAAGACAAAAGATAATACAGTATTAAACAGCACATACCATATGTACAACAATATAAAGGCCTGTCCTCCCGCTACGACATACTGCATTTTTCTCCAGTCACGGATTGCATAGACCAGACCAGCCATGCTACACTGTCCAACAGCCGCAAACATCTGGCTCAAACAGGAGGCCAAGGACCTTTTGGTGACTCCAATCCACTCCGTAGCTACAAGACAGAATTCAAACACCAAAATCACTTCTGAGCTGGAATTCCATGCTCGCGAAATCAGAGACATGTTGGTGAGATAAAAAAGAAGTCATACCTAACACAATGGAGTTAATTCTATAGCCTGCGACTGCGGCTCCGACCACGAACTGCGACACAATGTAAATGTAGACATTTGGAGAGACGCCGGCGACCGTGACGAATATCAGCTTGAGAACGACTGGTAACTGCGTGGTTCTCCTGCGGCCGCACCTGAAGTTCAGATGAAGGGTTTGAAGGTTTCGGCTTCTTTGCACTTGACCGAATTTATCCCCCTGCTTAGTCACTTACGATTCAGCTGAAGGGCCAAAGATGAAAGAACCAGCAAGCAAACCAGCCATGAAGGTTATCTGCACAACTTCGGCCGTAATAGACTTTTCACAGACGAGATCAAACTGCAAAAACAACGCCGTCAAACATCAGTGGGGCGGGGAAGAAACTACAAATCTCACACCATTACCCGACTTACATCAGTGACTATGGTGGCATCATACATCGTGTCGTAGTAATCCCATCCATCCCGGCACCTGGTGGTCTCATTGAGGCCGTACTCCCTGATGGCACCGATGTCCCATTCCACAGGGACAAACATTTGACACCTGCTGAAGGTCCCGTCCTCCTCACGGGGCAGAGTCAGGTTCAGCTGCTCCTCTGTGGTCAGGCTAGAGTCCGCCTGAAGGATCCAGTCTGTGTTACAGTGTCGCTCTGGATCAGACTGGATAAATAGGAAACTACTGAAGAAGATGGACATGAAGAAATTTGGGAAGGTCAACCCAAGAATGATGAGCTTCTGAAAGAAGCCAAAGTCTCCGACAGTTCTCAAAATCTCTCCGAAATCCACCATGTTTCCCACTGCAGGTGGTGTGTGAAACTTGATGATTTTTCTTTGAAAACTAAGGTTTAAATAAATGTTTAACCATCCATAGTCAGTAATTACCACGGAACAAATGGCTGACCTGTTGAAGCAAAAACAATAACCAATGAAACACCGTCCTTGATCGTTGAATTCCATCATGTGACTTTATTCAGCTACTAAAATCATTCGCATGTGTTGTCATTTTTCCAATAAGCTATACATGTCAAGGAATATCTTCTGTAGGTTATCACAAATAACTCCACTTCAAATTATGCATTTGATGTACACATTTCATAATCAATGATATTTAAAAAATATACATCATGATCTGTAAAAAGAAAAAATGATTTGCCAATTAAACGATTACATAAGGACTAATCATTCAGTTACTCCATAAGAGGCAGAATGCTTTTCTGATGAGTAAACAATAAAAGGGGAAAGTAATTTAGAAAATTTTCAATCAACAATGTCATCACCAAAATCACACACGCACACACACACATACGCACACGCGAGGAGAGAGAAGTGTGACCTGTGCCGGCCGTCTTATTAAAATGACTTTTGATCCGTTAGCCTTGGACAGGATTCAGTGAGAAAACTGCATATCATGACATCAAAAAGCAGAGTGTATGATTTTAAAGCCCCATGTCATTCCGAAAAAAATACCCATGTTCACATATCGATAAGGTGCTAATTGAACAAATAAATGTGTGCATGATTAGTGATGCTCTGACAAAGGCCAACATTGGAAAACACTACACAAACAAATTAAACTATGTGTACAGGACATGACGAGTCTCAGCCTGCTTTGATCCATATTTACAAGTGAAACGATCCTTCTATCCGACACTTAAAACAGTCAATGCATCTACATCGTTACAGACAAACCTCAGCATGTTTGTGTGTGACAGTGCATGGAGTTGCCATCATACGTACATTTACAACATCTTTACATACACCATTTACATCAGTACCGGACCGAGGGAGCCATTTCGCAGCCCTTTGCACGTGGCACAAAACAACCAAACGGCTACACGGGGAGTGACGACAGGGAGTTGTTGGGTGAGTGTTTATAAAGCAAAGAGACGACAGTACCGTCTGAACAATTTGCCAATATGATGGGGGGAAAAAAGGTAATAAACTGGCCTCTTGAGACGTTTAAAGGGTTACTTCAGCCAATAAATGAAAAAAGGACCTGGCGTGGTATCCGGACGTGTAGATAGTTTGGGGTTTTATTTGCTGAGGTTTTACGTGTTGAGGTTTTTTTGAGAGATCCATCTCACTTACTGCCGTCCCTCGATACAATGCCGGCAAATGGAACTTTTGTCTTTTAGGCTCAAGGAATCGAACAAAGAGTCTGCAGCCATGGCAGCGGCTCGGCGAGGCTCTACTCAGGCACTGCAGTGCTTTGAACCAAAGGCAAATCGAAGCGCGCCTGCACGTTCCCAAGGGCAACGCCAACGTGCTGGTGTTGAGCGGGCATGCTTTTTTTTGTGGCCAAAATCTTTGTCGAGCATGTAAGCATGTGAGCTAGTATTTGCTAATTAACATGAAACACATAGTACAGCGGAGGCTGGCGGGAACGGTATTAGTTTTGCATGCATGTGGTCGACCAACCGGTGACGCCAGAGGAAAATTAAACAAAGTTATTTCGGCCTAGCCACATAATGTCCATTCGCCTCCTTTGTATCGGAATGGAGACAATTAAGACCAAACTATCCGCTAAATACCACTTCTTTTTTTTTTCAATTTGGGTGAACTGCCCCTTTAAACTTTATTTCACTTTGGTTGAACATTTCAGTTTTTGTACATGCACTACTTGACCTGTCGGGCAGCCTGTAACACCAGCCGCTCCAGGCTCGACACTCATTGCCAGCATTCAGGATTCGTCCTGATCTGTAATTTCCTTAATGGGTAACAGGCTATTTTCGACGCATTTATCCGCAGAGACACGCATCTGTCTGTCTGTCTGTCTGTGTTGCTGTGCTGAAAGTTCAATTTGCTTCTGAAAAAACTAAAAGTAAAACCCCACAGCATGCAGGTTCATACATCTGCCTGGCTGACTTTATGAGCTCCTAGTGAGGCACAAGCACAAAAAGTGGGATTTATTCAACCCAAGAGAAATATTATGAGAAACCAGTGGTCACACACGGTGAAAAGTAACACCTATTGCATAGTACAAGAATATTAGGCAGGTATCAATCTGTGAAAAACAATCCTGTCTTTGAATACCTCGGGGAAAACGCCATCTGACAGAGTGTTTTTACTGCAGTTATGGGACAGAGCAGTTACAGGTGACTTGTGTACATTTTGAAGGTCTCAGCAGTGCAGTCAGAGCCTAAACTCTTTGGTTATGTTTTGACAAAACCACCACACCTCGGGCTGCCCTATACAGGAATCTGGTGATTTTCTTATATTCTTTGTAAAAAATCCATCTGAATTTACAGGATTACAAAACTAAAACTATGCTACAGTGTGTTCCACTAAGTTATTTTAATCACTGTTACAGGAGAGTTTGGGAGATTTCTCAGATGGGCGTACATACAATACACCCAATAACCACAGATAGACTCAATTTTTCAGCAAACACACTTGTAATATCTATAGTTCGACTAACTAAGGCTGAATTTACACTTTTCAATTTCAGTGTAGCATAAAGTGCCATATAAAGTAAGCACGACACTCTAGTGAGTTTTGTGGCACAGTTGATTTAAGAAAAATAAAATAAGAAAAACAAAAAGGCAATCACTTCCAGTACCAGCGGGAGATGGTTTGGATTGTGCTCATGTATGAAGTGGGGGGAAAGAAGAAAGATATAAGGAGTTGATATAGTTGATTGCATCTCTCCTCCCATTTACTGTATAAGCGCACTGTAAACGTTTTAAGTGTGATTCCTGTTATGAACTGAGCCCGTTCTCAATGTGGTCCTCATGCATTCTGCAGTAGTGTCACACTTCTGCCAGCTTCCTGTCTCCTCCTCATCGTCGTTGTCTTCTTCTTTTTCTTCCTCCTCTTCTCTTTGGCAGTAGTGGTTTCTTGGAATTGACTACAATGCAGCTGTGCAATACCGTAAGTTCCTATCCTCTGTTGGTGGCTCTACTTGACTTAACTGATGCTGAGCTGTGCAAATCCAATGAGTTTAATATCATCGGGAATTTCAGACTCCTCCACGCCGGACGCCTGGAAGGGAGGAAACAAGGTTGTAAACCGTATACAATTTCTGTATGTAAATCATGTATAGGCATGTTTCCGTCAGAGTACTCACCAATTTAAAAGTCACATTTTTGTTACTATGAGGATCATCCACAATCTTTTGCAAATTGGCAGCGACTAAACAGAAGATAAAAAGGGAGTGGGAGGACTTTGTCAGATAACCAGCTGATGTAAGAACAGATGACAAGACTTTTCCTTCAGGATCAGTGGTGGAAACAGGAAATAACTGGTTTTTGAACCACCTGCACACTATAAAATCATAAACCAGCTGTATTTAGATCATACTATGCCAAAACATTTACTACAAGTCACAGACACTTAACGTCTTCTTGTAAAACATACGATTTTTTTCTTGAAGACACGTGGCCTGGTTTTTTTCTGATTCTGATTTTCAGAGCTAAGTAATGTATTACAAGATTCATTATGATTTTGACATTAGAATATAACGTCAGAACACTAAAAGACTCGACACTGATAATATCCCATCATTTAGTGCTACATCTCTCTAACTTACCAATGACTAAGTCCCTCCCATCAACCAGACCAGCTGAGACCAACTCCTGAGAAACTCCGTCAGCAGAATCTGAGGGGGCAGATATAAAGAGGACATTGAGACTGGAGCCTCTTTGGACAACATAGAGAAGAAACAGCGAGCGGATGCATCTTACCTCTGCCGGACATGAATTCAAATCGGATGTCATTGAGTTCCTTCTTGGGATTCCTCAGTCGCAGAACGAGGCTGATAGGGACACTGGCATTGGCTGCAGCCGGATCCTGCAACAGCACATGTGGAGTGTTTACTGAACAGCCCTTCTGGTTAGAATATACAACAAGGAGGTTTTAAAATAATGTGATAACGATACAAGGCGATTTAGGTGCTGCCAAAGTGACCTGATTGTGGTGGTTGCCTCAAGTATTTCGATCTTTCTTGCCTAACATAGCCCATAGCGAAGAAATCCAACATTGGCTCGAGTGAGAGCTCTTTTGCATAATAATGTGTACAAAATCGCTGCTGTTTGACTTCCACTGCCAAGTATGGACATAACGATAAGGATGAACTCTGAGCGAGGTGAACAGTTTTGCACTGGACTGCTTGGAAAGGCAGGAGTGAGCGGAGGAGAATTCAGTTGGTTGCAATCTGCAACAACAGTGCTTGACGCCGCCAAAGCCTGCATACTGTGCCTTTAATCCTAACCAATACATTTACATTACAACGCTTCAATTATACACTAAATACAAGATGAGATTGGTCAAACTGATCCATTAGCAAATGAACAGTTTGAGCTACAGGTTCAAGTTTCACGTAGAACATCCCTGGCAATGTGTTTTTTTACCTGAGCAGTCGCTGCATGTGAAGGGCTTGCTGTTTGAGTGGGAGCTTGTGGTGCAGCATCTTCCCCTGACTGGACCACATTTGCAGAGCTCTCCTTCGCAGCACCGGGCGGCTGCAGATGTTGTGAGGCGCCATCAACTGGAGGGAAAAGCTAAGCGACACGATTGAAAATTAAAATTGGCAGGTGTTTTGGATTTTGCATGAATGGAAAAACATGGACACACATAGGACAAGTCATGCAGATCGCTCAGGTAAGGTATTGCAACAAATCAAGATTTTCAGGTCATGTCCACTAAAAATGGACTCACCTCCATATTGTCGGACCCGTCCTTCACTCTGGGGGACTGCAGAATGGACATGACAGATTGTCAGGATTAAAAACATGCAATTCTCCTTTTATCCCCCCAATGTATGGACTGATGAGTATTGTAGGATTAAAGGAATTTGACCCAAGGTGACTTCAAACGCAGGGCTTAACTGACATCACAGTTAAGAAAACGGACAGTAAAATCCCACACCAAAGACATGAATTTAGCTTAAACAGAATAATTTGATCTGAGCAGGGGTCTGGTAGATTGTGATACATCACTGGAGTCTGGTGTAACCTAAACTTGTACTACATTGACATTGAGACAGGAGGCCAAAGTAAAAGATCACTGCAGCTTGGCTAAGAATTGTTCATACTAACAGTGCACTAGCACCATCTGCTGGCCAAAAGGACGCTTTGTGCAGAGAGAAACGCAGGAAAGTGGCCTTATAACATAGACTGAATTGAACGTTTGAAGAGACAGGCGTGCAGAGCCTCACCCGCAGAGCCGCTACAGCGGCTTTGCCCTCCTCGCTCTCCTCGTCCAGCTCGTCGTCACTCCATTCCCAACCTCCGTCCTCCGTCTTGTGGAGACGGCCGCTCGAGCCGGGCACACGACGTACCTGCACAATGCGCATTAAAAAATAAGATGCAAAAAGATCCAAGCTTTGAAACTGTGACCCGTGATGATAAGTAATGACTAACTAACCTTTTTGGATCGCTCTGTTATTGTTGGACCTTTGTGTAGAAGCCTCTCCTGCAAGTACTCGTTGTTCTGTAGCAGAAAGATGAACACTAATTACAGGATCTATAAAAGATTATCTCTAAAATACACACAGAGAAACATTTCAGTGTATTTTAATAATAGTGATTGTCTCACTTTGGCTTTTGTGAAGAATTTATGCTTCAGCAACTCTGCTGCAGTTGGCCTGAATAGGAATAAGAGACATAAGGCGTTTCATTATATTAATCAACCAACTGGGTAATCTAATGGAAAGAAAAACAAGCACAGCTTTAATCATGAGGCAAAACAAAAAAAAGGGAGTTTTAGCACCAACTGACCTCTTTTCTGGATCTTTCTGTAGACACAGAGAGAGCATCTTTCTGAAGGACTTGCCATACTTCTTCACCATCTCCTTGTCTGTGATGCCCGTCTCCAGACAGGGAGGGTCGTTCTGCAAAGTCAGCATCAGCACCTACGGACACATAAAGAACAAAAAAACGCTTCAGTAAACTGATTTACCCAGCCAATTGAGAACCGAGGACACCTTTATTGAAGCTATATCAGACTGGCTTGACGGAAACAACTGGATTCCAAAAATTTCTTCAAGTTGTCAGCGTTTTCACTACAAAACGCAACAGGACGCCTTAAAATAGTTTTTCCTTGTTCTCTTCAAGCTGTATCAAATTGGATTTTTTTAATGGTGAAATAATTTGCTTTTAATCAAGGAGACAGCTGCAGCTTGCAAAACTAAATCTGCCATGTAACCAAAGAGACAACGGCACCAGCAAGCCCACACAACGTTACCTTCATCGGTGGGTATTTGTGATATGGTGCAGCACCAGTGGCCAGTTCAATGGCTGTTATCCCGAAGCTCCAGATGTCAGCTTTGAAGTCATAGCCACGGACCTGCGAATGAATAACAGATACGAGTGAAGCGCCCCCGTCTTCTTTCCATCACCCAGTTCTGAGGCGTTACAGACGACAATAGATGGCACCGTGAGATCGACAGAATAAGCCTCCTACCTGCTCCATGACCTCAGGCGCCATCCAGCATGGGGTGCCCACAAATGTCTTTCGAACCTTGTTCCTCGTCATGTCTCCTCCCGCTGCAAGAAAGGCACTCACACCAAAGTCTGTGGAGTGTTTGATAAAATATATTTAAAAACTATTTAAAAAAGTCATCATGAAAAGGTTTTCGACAAACTAATCTTCGGAATAAAAAGGAAAAAACCAACAATGGGGACCTTGTTTAAGATGGTAAATGTCGCAGGATTCTTAAAAAAAAAAATCAAAAACAATAGAAAAAAAACACAAAGAAACAAGAATAAGCAGAGACACTGTACCAGCAATTTGCACCGAGCCATCGTCCCCGAGAAGAATATTTCCAGCTTTCAGATCCCTGTGGGTGAAGCAGAGGATGAAAAAAGAGGAGCGGTTAAGCCGTGCACACTGACCCAGAAAATGAACAAACACTCTTCACTTGAGTGCACAAACAGGTTAAAGCTTCAGCTTCTGATCTGCCTCATTTGACTTCACCTGATTTCTGTTTGAAGTGCAAACTATGCCCAAAGAATGGGAGCAGATTTACCTCTCCCAGTTATGAGTAAGTAAGTTATGCTGCGTTCACACCAAACACGCGCGAGTAGCTTACATAAAAAGTCAATGCACAGACGTGAATAGATCATGTGTTTTAACTTTAAAACACCCTTAAAGACAACTTTTTTGTCTTGAAAACTTGACATACAAGTGATGCACTAAAGCTACAAAGAGGCCTTTCTTCTCAGCAGTGGTTTACAGTGTTCCTGGGAGGAACTTTTACATATAACAAACTTCCTCAATTATGCATTTTCACTCTATTAAATATTCAAAAGAGCAAGGTCTAGTTCAAACCACACGCTCATATGGAGATGGAACGCTCAGTGCCGGAATGAACCGTGCGATGGGACGGGAAAACACAGGGATAACGAGGCATCAGCCCGGAGCCTGGTGACACTTTCGAACTCACCGATGAATTTGCCCATTTTTGTGAAGGTACTCAAGCCCCTCCAAGACCTCTTTCAGGATGCTGGCGATGCTGGCCTCGTCCAATACTCCGGTCTTGTGCTCGCCCCGAGAGATGATATGCTTGATGATGTCCAACACTGAGCCTGAGAGAGTGAGAGTGAGTGAAAGAGAGAGAGGGGGGCAAACAGCAGTCACAAGACATGCTGATGGTACATTGGGCAATTCCCAAATCAACAAAACACACAGCATGCCAACGGGAGCACCAGACCTCCTATAACTCTGGAATAGGTGCTCAGGATTATAATCTGGGTCCCTCCCTCGTCAGTTAAATAGTGTAGCATGCTGCAGTGAGGCTGCTGAATTTATTTGTTTTTCACTTTAATAGATACAGTGTGGAGCAAATAATACTAGTGTGGCATTAGCCCAGTGAGAAGATATCATAAATATACACAGGTCGGCTGCTGCTGCTGCTGCTACTACAGGCACAGAGAAACAATGAGCAATATGAAGGAACTGAAGAGGGTACATGTTTACATTCATGTTATATAAACCATCAGACATTGTGTCTGCACTTAAATGATATTGGTATTACGTAAAGTTGGCCACATGTGGCTGGTTATCTCTCGGAGTAAGAAAAACAGACCATCAAACAGAAAATGCTGAATCGCCAGATATAAAGGCAATGACAGCAGCAAGAACAACACAACCTACAACTTGGCCAGAATAAGTCAACTGGCTTTAGTCACCGGGGAGCAAAACACTCAAAGTTAAAGTTCAAGCCCAGGCTTATAGAGATAAAAAACAAAACAAAAAGTGTAAGGACGTTTGACAAAGAAAGTCAAGTTAAAGCCAAGGTAAAGATAAGGGTTAGCCAAGTCAGGTCAGGAGTTTCTTTCTTTAAAACACAACAGCACTTACCACCGCTGAGCAGCTTCATCACCAGCCACAGTTCATCCTTCACCACAAAGGAAGTATAATAAGACACAATGTTGGGGTGATGGCACTGGCTCATAGCCTGGATCTCTTTCTACACAGAGAAGGAAATATGAGAGACGAAGTCACACGGGGGAGTGGATATGGTGCGGCACAAAGCAAATCACAAAGCCACCAGGACAAGACATTATGACAGGACAGACAGGTGAATTCAGGACCCTGATCGTTCATATTTGGACTGGTTAGGGGGACGTCCGGAGAGACAGGGCATTATAATGAAATATTAACATTGCAATGTCAATATTGAACAGTCCTTGAAAAGCAATAATTGTGCTGAAACGAGGACGAGAGACCTGATTAATGACTTATCTCTCCAGCTTTCCAACTTCACTTTACATGTAAATTATTCCCTCTGGTGCAAGGCTTGAACTAAACATTGGCACAAAAAGGATATACTTTTTTTTAAAAGTCATACTTGTAGCTGTACAGTAGTGTTGACTTGACTTCTAGGCAATATACAGGGCATTCAGAAAGTATTCACACCACTTCACTTGACATGACTCTTTGGCCTGAATGCTAAGCGTCATGGCTGGAGGAAACCAGGCACTGGTCATCCTTACAGTGAAGCATGGTGGTGGCAGCATCATGCTGTGGGGATGTTTTTCAGCAGGAGGAACTGGGAGACTATTTAGGATTGAGGGAAAGATGAATGCAGCAATGTACAGAGACATCATCGAGTAAAACATGCTCCAGAGTACTCTGGACCTCAGACTGGAGCAACAGTTCATCTTTCAACAGGACAATAATTTAATCCATTTTGGAATTAATCTATAACATAACAAAGTGTGGAAAAAATAAAGCGCTGTGAATACTTTCTGGATGCACTGAATATGCATACCATGAGATGGAGACATGACAACTAAATAAGATTTTGCTCAATGATTGTACTAAAGGAGCCATATCTAAGATTCATAGTAGACCTGTATGAAACAAGGATCAGGAGTCAGGACTGCTTTATACTAATGTTAGGTTTATATGACATTGTTACATGACATAATTACATTGATTTGTTAGGTATTTGATTTATTGGATTAGACAAAAAAAGAAAATCCATTCTGGTTATTTTGCCAACACATTTCTCAATTAAAATGCAGGGAACATTACAAGGTTTCCCAAAGTAAAATCAGTCTTTACAATTGTAGAATTTCAGTCTGCCGTTTAACCTGTACCTGATTGTGACCCTTACCTGTATTTTTACCAGTTTGGTAAGAGAAACTCAAAAGGTTTTTCTTTTCCAGACATGGAAACATGCTGCTCAGAAAAATAACTGCAAAGCTAAAGAGAGATCCTGAGGTCTCTCATCTCAGGGTCTAGCTTGTGACTGGACATCAATCACTTAAAGTGCAATACGGCTGAATCCTGCCCCTTTACTCTGCAAAAATGTCTAGCAAAGATGTAACTTTCTGTTGCACTGGCCGCTATATCCTATTCCCAAGCTCTCTGCAGCTGAAAATAAACACTTGGTGTAATTAACCATACATAAATATGTATGTATAGTCAACCCCATTGTGCTGGTTTGGAAGAAGATTGGCAGATTTCAGCTAATAACCTGGTGGCAGAGACCTATATAACAAAGTGATAAGTGTATTAATTCACATGTAATTGTCTTAATGTGTATGTGTGTGTCCTCATTGATTTTCACTGCTTCAGGACTCAGTGGTTGCTATGGCATCAAGCTTTCAGTCTGTATTTCGCTGATCTGAGCTACAAGTCCCACACCACACCAGCACCCTGATGCGGAGAACATCTGGACTGCAGATACTGGCCCACTCGGGGTTCTTACCAGGAGCTCGTCCATGCTTGTTTGACATTTCTCCAGGTTGATGCGTTTGATGGCCACCTTCTCCTTCCTCGGCTTGCAGTATGCTGCCTGAACAACTGCAGTGGCTCCGCTCCCTGTGAACAAGACCAGCACCGGAAGCCGTCAGCACACTGTGGGAGCTACAGGGCCTTTTGGCTTTCTGGAGACAGCAGTCGGAACAAACCCACCATTTGCGTTGAAACTAGTTTATAAGACTGAGGACTGGGGTCATGTACTGTATTACACAATACAGCATCAGTCAGTGTTACTTCCTTTTCTTGTGTTTTAAGTCATTAGTCACGTCCCCTTCGCCGAGAGTCCAGGGTGACTAGCTCACAATAATCCGTGTCATACCTCCAGTAAAAGAGCACCACCCTCTCCAACAACTGCCGAAGCTTTACGCACTGTGAGCTAACTCGCGCTAGCTAGCCGTTTAGCTTCGTGCCGACCAGCCGAGGAGCCGCGTCTCGGTTCGGCTCCTCTAACGACTGTGAACCGGTGTATCAACGCGGCCTAGCTGGAGGGAGACTCCACGAGGCCGACGGCGCCCAGATTCAAGAAGCTATTACCCCTTTTCTGACCTAACTCAGGGCTGTGGCCTTCTGTTAGCTACAGACGTTCGATGCTAGTTAGCTAACCTAGTGGCAGTTGGCAGCCGACGCCGCTGCAGAGACGGTGAGTGGGGGCTAACTTTAGCAAGCTGAGCTACTCACCTATCACCTCGTTGAGTTCGTAGTCATCCCGGTCGATGGTCCAGGATTGAGTGGACTGGTCGTCGGCCATGGTGTCGTTGTTGGAAAGGCGTAAACAATGCTTCTGAGTAACAACAGAGACGCTGTCTGGAGTAATATCTTTGTGATTACTCCATTCGGCTGCGGTGATGCTGCTGCTGCTGCTGCTGCTGCTCCGCTGACAACTCCTACCGCTGCTGTCAACACAACCTTACGCACGACTGACGCACCGCGTTACGTAGGAACTCAGGAGGCGGAAGACGTCGCCATCTTGAGTGTGGTAAAGTTTGCCAAATGTCTCGGAAACTTGGCACCTCAGTATTAGGTTATTCAATTGAAGTTCAGATATAAACATGTTGGTCTTTAGGCAACGGACAAGTTGTATAGTACATCCTTTGTATTTTTTTCTTTCTTGCACATTTTCTTTATTTAATGTATTTGTTGCTTTAGTGTACAGTGGAATTTGAAAATCCTCTGGGAATGCCACAATAATAAGTGGGAGGAGTATTCGTTTTACTTAAATAAAAGTGCCAGTACTACACTGTATAAACTACCCCCATTACAAGTAAAGGTCCTGCATTAAATTGATCCCAAAAGAACAAAAGTAAAAGTGGTATTCATGTAGCAGAATGGAAAAGTGTTATATTTTTGGATTAGTAACAAACATAGTTCAGATCACTTTAGATCAGTTATTGGATACTAGTTACTTAGCCATTTTATGATCCATAATCAGCTAATGCATTGGATTCCCAAAAATCTAATCTAATCTGAATACTTTTAGATTCCTTCAAATATCAAACATTTTGCATCTTTACAAATATATATATATTTGTTCTCTTTAAAAAATGCCTACAAACATGTTTAAGGCAAATAAAATGCATTACATTATTACACTTGCAAAAAATGTACTATCCCATTAACATATAAGTACTTAAATGGTTTTACTTTATTACAGTGCTTGACTAAATGTACTTGGTCACTTCCCACAACTAAGCAGCAGACAAGCTACAGTGTTTCAGGTTTATTTGCAAACCACTCAAACCTTTACTCTGCATGTTGGAACTTGCCAAGACGTTTCATGAAAACCAGATGGTCATGTGTACTCAACAGATGCAGTGTTCATAACTCACTCTATTTAAAACAATAATAATTACAATATTTGCAGCAGATACACACACATCAGACAGCTGTTTTTGTACATATTTTTGTATTCATCATTTCCTATGTAACTTCCTCTTTTGCCCTACATCGTGTGGTAATCCATTGCATAATTCACTGACACAGTGGCCTCGAGACATGGGGTTGTTTTGGGGAAAGACAGCAGAACTATGGATGGTATCCGATCATATCAGCTGTTATATGAGGAAACAATGGAGCCTGTTCTTGCTTGTTCAACAGGCACAATCACCAAGCAAATAGGGACTCGATTAAACAAGAGAAGTCTACACAATTTTCTGTTTGCAGTGTTTGGAAGTTTTGTGTGATGCATCTCATTGATGAAAGGACTTTTTCTGGTTTTCCACATTTGGACTTCCAGTCGGTTTATGGGATGGCTGATCCTTTAGTTTTAATTATATGAGACATGTAAATGGCAAAAATAAGGGGACAAGAAATCCTAAATTATCTAACCTGAGCAAAAAAGTATGTAACTCCCTTCTGCTTCATCAGGCACTTCAAAATGCCCTTGAGCAAAAAGCAACAATAGCTCACATGGAGTACATGGTGTATCAAATGTAAATCCAAGATATCCCAAAAATGGATGTTTTTGTAGAAAAAAAACGGTTGTTCCATAGACAATGCTGCACAACATGTTCCCCTGAACCTCATGTCTGTTTGTGTGTGTGTGTGTGTGTGTGTGTGTGTGTGTGTGTGTGTGTGTGTGTGTGTGTGTGTGTGTGGAGGAGGGGGGGGGGGGGGGTTGACATGTTTGGCCTAGGCCGGAAGCTCTCCCCCTGATGCTGCATTGAAGCCCACTCATCCTAATGCTGACAGTGCGCTGAGGGTAAGCCAGGCCTGAAAGGGAAGTGCTGAGAGCCACAAGAGCCCCAATGCATCAATGACTGCAATGCTATTATCCTGCCAAGGCTAAGCTGTGCATGAAAAGGAAAGCAAAGGAGAAACAGAAGAAAAAACAACAACAAAATATTCCATCTGATCTATTCAATACAACAAATATGCTCAAACTCTCTGTCAACTGTATGTGGTCTGGCCAACCCTGCTTTTCGGGCCTTCTTGGTCATGTTTACCTTGAATTCAAATGAGATTCAGATGTCTGTGTGAAAATGCAACTTTTCCAAACGCTGCTTCTGAAAATACCCGCTATAGACGTGAAGTGAATTGAATTCTCACATCGTATGACTACAAAGTCCCTTGAGGCTAATGGGTGTCTCCATAGTCAACATCCCCCTCCCTGTTTATTCACACCCAGAGTTACCTTTGGGTGACGAAGTGCTTTTTAAAAAACTGAATAATGAGTGTGGATTAAAGTGGTTCTTTTGGCTGCAACGTGTGACACGCTTAAACTCGCCGACTGCGGCGTCAGTCTGTCAGTCTCAACCCTGATGGCATAAACGCGTCGAGGTGTAACCTTCCCTGTTGTGACATCAGCAGCGCAGTTCGCATGGCAGTCTTGTCAAACCGGTGTTGGAGCCTCTGGGAGTGACACCGCTCAGACTGCAAGGAGAGACCCACTTGTGTGCCGCCGCCTTTGGTGTTGCCCTCGGAAGTGTTCGTACCTGTCTGTGTAGAGATTGCAGGAGCAACGTTGGATGAAACGGCGCATCAAGTGAACAGGAGGGGGAAACAAACCTTACAGGAGATAGAGAGAGAGACGACAGTTCAGTAGGGATGGAAACGAATGGGCTCGAACAGAAAAGCAACGGTAAGAAGCATTGATGTTTAATTGTGCCAAGTAAGGTGCGTTGCGCGCTCGCGATAACTTTGTTCCAAGATTTCTCCAACATTCAACAGGCCTCATTCTCGAGCGCCATGTGTGGAGCGGCTCTCGTGTTTTCTTACGTTTAATGTGTTATCGGAGGGGCTTTGTTCCCTAACTGCGGGTGTTGAGCACGAATAAGATCGCCTGTGCCGAAAGGTGTGGCTCCCTCTAATGCAGTCTTAGTTTCGCCTTGCTGCAAAACCAAAACAGCGCACACAGCCGAAGTTAACCCGAGAGAAAGAGAGAAAATAACCCCCTCCTGCTGCAGTAGGTGCTCAACGGGCTCATATGTTCTTCCTCTCGGGATTCAGTGTGTTGGTTGACCTGTATTTTTCCAGCTCATGTAACCTTTTCAAAGGTGAGTAAACCTTGGCAGAGGTTGAGAGAAACCCAGAACACGGCCCGTTGACAGTACCGCGAGGTGGCCACGAGATGGAGCCCGCGGGCCAACAGTTGTCAACACTGTGTGCATGTTGTAACTTTATGCCGTACTGTGACTAAATGCATCATCAATGAATGCACAATTCAATATATTCACATGGCCACACTGTTGCGATGACCTCATTTTATCGCTGTGTAAATGAATTGGACTCTAAAGCGAACGTCGGCCAATGTGTATCAACGTAGAGCGATATTACTTCAATGGCTGCCCAACTCCTTTCCCCCTGAATATACTCAGAAATGATGTTCCAACACAGAAGTTTTAACCCGCTTCATCTTGCCGCGCGCAGCGCGGAACGTTCGCGGAACGTGCACGCGCGCTTGCCTGCCAAGAGTCCCGTCTGAGATGATTAGTGGACTTTGAGTGGGGCCGGTCCCGACACGCCCTCCCGACACGCCGGTCGGTCCTCGTCGCCCCGAGTGCGCAGTCCGGTGGCGTTGTCTCAGCACCGCCATGTATTGCCTGCGAAGTCAACCCGAACTAAGCCGGGCCGAGGAAATACAACGCGATGCCCGAAGGCAGAAGGTGATACAAATGAACGGAAAGCTCCTAGGTAGGCTGTTCCGTCATAATTTGAGCGAGCTTCTCGTTGCAGACGTGGCCCAAAGTGTTAGACAAGGGTCTGACTGCTGCGTGCTTTGTTGACATGGATCTCGACTTTGTGTGTGTGTGTGTGTAAAGTTGCCAAAAGTTGCACGGTGAAGGGCTTTTAATCAGCCAGCTTGTGTTGCTTGTGGTTTGAACGTCCCCCTTATTGTCTGCAGTTTTCTGATGAGGTGAAGGCTGGTAAAACTATTTAAGCCCCACCCAAAGAATAGCATAGGGGAGAAGATGGGAACAGGGTTTAAGGTTTCAGTTACCCGACACCTGACTCGAGTTTAACAGGTTTCAGCTTTGAGCATTTTTCTCTCCAGAAAAGTAGTGTTTAATCAGTTTTTAATTCTCTCTCTTCATTTGGGGGGTTTCTTGACAGGTATGGAGGGCGATGCAGACCTCCAGTTCCTCCTGCAAGGGGGAGATCTCCTCAAGGTCCGGTCCGCGTCCTGGAAGAAGACCCGCTACTTCAGACTCATGGAGGACTGCAAGACCATGTGGCGTGAATCGAAGAGAACCTTTAGGGATAGCAAGACCTGTGAGTGCTGCCGTCCCAGATACCCACATGTGTGTGAGACCGACACAAAAAAAAACCAACCACTCTTGCACACGTGATGATTGTGTTGTGCCGCCGTCTCACACCTCTTCTTTACTCACGACTTAAAGTGATCACACATTTGTGTCTCCAGTGCAAGTAGAGCAGGCTTTTTCTCAGACCAGATGGATTTCCTCCTCCATGGATAATAAAAGGGAAGGACTGATCGTAGAGCTATAAAAATGTCCTTCCTGTCTGAAAGTCCTCGCTATTATCATACGCAACTGGGTGTGTTTATCGAGATAGTGTTTTTTTGTTTCGTTTTTTTTTTTTTTATCGTGTGTAGAGGAGTGGTTGCTGTAAGTCCTGGTTATATATCTTGGCTTGTCATGTAGTTTCAGTTTTATAAGCACATAGTGGTGTCTTTTATTTTCTATCGCCACATGTGATGACATACAGCCCTCAAAGTTGCGTCCCAGAACTTTTCACATTGTCAGATGTTGAAATTCAGTTCCCTGAAACTCGTAACGTGATGTCGGTAAACTGCAAACGGCAGGACTATGTTTACCAAGCAGGCTGGTCTGTGATGCTTCGAGATACCAAAAGTACAAAGAGCTGCCTTTTTTTCCTCTTTTTTCTGTTAGCACAATTAGACATTGAAAGTCCTTTACTTAATGATTTATACTGGAAGTGGACTCCGGCACAGACATATTAATGAACAATAGTTTGGCAGACCCATGTGGACCAATCAGATCACACTGCAAAAGGACATCATTCAATCAATCAATCAAGGTTCATAATCACATCTTGACACCATAGACTTACAAAAAATACACAAAAAGAGTACGTTAAAAGTAGTCGTTAATGAATAAAAGCTGCCATACCAAGATACATGTTTAAGATTTGTGCTTCAAATTTGGTTGTAGCTTGACAAAAAATGATTTCTAGAGCGTGAAAAAAAATTTGCAACTCTTCTCCCGTCTTCAGTTTCAATCGATGACATCTCGGCGGTGCGAATGGGCCGTCAGTCAGAGGGCCTGAAGAAGAACACGGAGAACCAGGTGGAGGACCGCTGCTTCTCCATTATGTTCAAAGGTCGCCGCAAGAACCTGGACCTCATCGCCAGCTCAGAGGAGGAGACCAAGCAGTGGGTCAACAGCCTGCAGAAAGTGCTCTCTAACAGAAACAACCTCAACAGCCAGCAGAAGGCAGAGCAGTATCCTTGTCACAAGAGTGTGAGTGTGTGTGTGTGCTAAGTAGACCTGACTCATGTTTTTGGCCCGTGGTTTGGGAACTCTTGCTGCACATGCGACGCACGTCTACTCTCCTTACATTACAAGCTTCACAGTTGGATCTTAAGCTGCCTGAGGAAAGCCGACAAGAACAAAGACGACAGGATGAGTCAGTCGGAGCTCAAGAACTTCCTGCGTCTGATCAACATCGAGGTGGATGACGACTATAGTGAGATGCTCTTCCAGGTGATGCCCTCCGAGCTGTTGGAATAATTCCTCTACGTCAGAATCACGAGTAGATATCACAAATAGATATACACTTTATTAATCCCCAAGGGGAAATTTGTTGTCGGAGTAGCGCCCAACACTTTACAGACACCAAATGGAATAAACAAACTAAACACACTATAGAATATATAGAATAGATGCAAATGTATGGTTTAAGCACACAATAACGTTTTAAGTGTGTGGACCGACTTTCGTTTTGCCGTTTCCACCACACAGAAGTGTGACAAATCCAATTCTGGATACCTGGCTGGGAAGGAGATTGAACATTTCTATGACCTGTTGACCCACCGGGAGGAGATTGACGTCATCTACGGGGAGTACGCCAAAACGACGGGCTTCATGAGTCCCCAGAACCTGGTGGACTTCCTGATGAAGGAGCAGAGAGAGAAGGCCACGCTGGCCGATGCGCACAACATCATCCAGAAGCACGAGCCAGACGATAACGGTCAGTGCGGTTTCTGAAATGACCTTCTCTTTACTCAGGTTGGTGACGTGGTGGAGCTCCATCCTGCTTTTTATTTTGGTGAAAAAATACATCACGATCCGTTTAGACGGGGGCCTTTCAAGGGCAACTTTCAATATGAACGCTAAGAGGTGCAGAACATAACCCGTGGTCTTTACCTCCGCCCGCTTTGCAAAATCAATCATGTCGGCCGTTCGTCCTCGTGTTCTTTCAGCCAAGGACAAGAAGCTGCTGTCCAAAGACGGCTTCCTCATGTACATGCACCATCCGGAGGCCTTGGTCCTCAATCCAGATCACAAAGAGGTGTACCAGGACATGAGCCGGCCCCTCAACCACTACTTCATCTCCTCCTCGCACAACACTTACCTCATGGAGGACCAGCTCAGAGGGCCCAGCAGCACGGAGGCCTACGTCAGGTAACCGCTTTCCTCCAGCCCCGTGGCGATCTGTGTGATGACACGGCCATTGGGACTTGAAGAGCCATGGTGATTGATTGATTAAGGCACCATTTGATCGGACGGAAAAATTTGTCTGCAACCATTTTATTGGTTGATTCATTGTTGAAAGTGATTCACCAATAATTAACATTTGATGACATCACTTTATTCTCTTGGAAATTATAATGCATTTCTCCTAGTTCTTGATGTTTTATCCATTTCAACCACCGGCCACCTAAATGCTTGAGGTTTTTAAATAACGACAACCCTCTGGCGGCTTTGCAGAGACTTTCCTAGGTTCAACCATTTAGGCTCTGATGTTGGTTGTGACCCTCTCAGGGCTCTGCTGAAGGGCTGCCGCTGCGTGGAGCTGGACGTCTGGGACGGATCAGACAACGAGCCAGAGATCTACCACGGCTACACACTGACCTCTAAGATCCTCTTCCGGGACGCCATCAAAGCCATCAAGGATTACGCTTTTAAGGTGCGTTAGGGCATCCAGTATTATCTGCGAACCAGCGCTCCACGCAAGTGTTCTGGACCTGAGGGCTCTCTGTCTTCCATCTGCTTGTCCCCCAGACGTCCGATTACCCGGTTATCCTTTCCTTGGAGAACCACTGCAGTGTGGAGCAGCAGGAAGTCATGGCTCACCACTTGAGCTCTATCCTGGGCAGTGCCCTCATCACCTCCCCCCAAGGGGAGGGAATGCCCACCGACTTTCCATCTCCCGAGGTTTGTGTCTACTCTTATCTATCGGACAGATTTTTAGCTTGGCTTTGATGCCAGTCGCTCACGAGGGGGGCCACACTGTTCCATTTCAGGAGCTGAAGGGGAAGTTCCTGATCAAAGGGAAGAGACTCAACAAGCTGGAGGCCAGCTTTGCTACCGAGACGGTTGCGGCGGACGACACGGACGTGACGGAGGAGGACGAGTCGGACAATGACGACGTGGACGAGCAGAAGCAGGAAGAGAAGAGAAAGGTGGGGCGTCGCACCGAGGGAGAGCGAACACACGGCCTCCGCGAACACCTTTCTATTGTTCGACATTTATTTTGTGCTGACTTAATTTTTCCCCGCTGGTGCGTAGGCGAAAAAGAAGCTGAAACTGGCGAAGCAGCTGTCTGACATGGTGGTCTACTGCAAGAGCGTACACTTCCACAGCTTTGAGGACGCAAGGCAAAACCTGAGCTTCTACGAGATGTCGTCCTTCAAGGAGTCAAAGGCCCTAGCGCTGGCAGAGGAATCGGGTGAGGAAGACTTCAGGCTGGATGCACTCAAATGTTATAGTGTCAAGATTTATGATAGAAAATCAGCATCTAGCTTTCATCTCAGCTGATGACTCTGTTCTTCTTTCTCGACGTGCTCTCTGCAGCCAACTCCTTCATCCACCACAACGTGGACAAGCTGAGCCGCATCTATCCAGCAGGTTCCAGGACCGACTCCTCCAACTACAACCCGGTGCCACTGTGGAACGCTGGCTGCCAATTAGGTACATAATAGCAGGGAATTAGGATCTCTCACTTGTCCTCACACGGTCCAGCGTGACTGATGGACAATGGTGGCGTATTTCTTTCGATTCATCGCTTTGTCCCCCGCGTCTTCTTGCAATTTCCTTTTTCAGTGGCCTTAAACTTCCAGACAACCTGCTCAGACATGGATGTCAACCAGGGCAGATTCCAGGTGAACGGAAAGTGTGGCTACATCCTGAAGCCGGCCTTCATGAGGGACGTAGCCACGGAGTTCGACCCCATCACCCTCACCCGAGGGGACTGGCTGGAGCACAAGGCGCTCCATGTCATGGTGAGTGTACCCGCCTCCCCCCCACTTCACCGTTCACCGTTTCAATGATGTGGTGGAGAATCTTTCACTGTCTCTCTTGATGTCGACAGGTTGTATCCGCCCAGCAGCTCCCCAAAGTGTCCCAGAAGAAATCCTCCATTGTGGACCCGTTGGTAAAAGTGCAGGTGTACGGAGTGCCGGCTGATGTCGCCGAGAAAGAGACCAAAGCGATTGAAAACAACGGTACCTTTCTCTTCAAAAGCGATATTCGGGGTGCTTTTTGATTTCCCAATGCAGTTTTACAAAAAGGTCGTATACTTGTGTTTTGGCATTTATGACGCGTGGCATGTGAACATGTCTCGACCAGCAGCTGTCTCAGTGGTTCAGAAAGCAATGCGGACACGACAACGGTAGCATTTTGCGTTAAGACTATTGCCTTTGTATCTGTCTTTAACATGTAAAAACCCACAGCTGCATGGCATACAACTAAAGCATTCACGCCCTCTGGGGGTTTTCTTTTCCGAAATGCAATCAAGACAAGGGAAGCCTCGAGGGCAGAAATAGGCCGGTTAAAAGATCACCCAATAACTTGGGCTGGAATGCTTCCGAAATGAATGATGCACTCCATGTTTTTTTTGTTGTTGAAAGGTTTCAACCCGTCATGGAACGAAAGCTTCCAGTTTGACGTGTACGTGCCAGAGCTGGCGCTGGTGCGCTTCACCATTGAAGACCACGACTCCACGTCTGGTAACGAGTTTGTTGGACAGCACACACTTCCATTCAACAGCTTAAAAATGGGTGAGTTGAAATGTCCTCCCCCTCCTTCTCTCCCTCCCTCCCCCATTGTTAACCCAGTAGGATGTAAAATAGTTCTTTGTTTTCACACTTCATAAATGAACAGAAGAACTCAGTTCACCACTTCTTCACTGACTTCAGCCACTTTGCGCCCCACACAGGATACAGACACGTGCCTCTGCTCAATAAGAACGGAGACGTCCTCCCCTCAGCTGGACTCTTTGTACACATTATGGTCCTTGATGCCGAGTGAGACGTCCGACACACAGCCTCCATTTTCTGCTGTTACTTGTGTTTTGTTTTTTTCTTCTTATTCTCTATTGTTTTAATTTCATGATTAATTTATTGGCTTCATTCCAGTTGTTTGAGCTGCTAATCTAAACACAATCTTCTCAAGCGAGCTACCAAACTACATCTAAGTTGTGTTGGGAGGTGTGTGTGTGTGTGTGCATGCAGACTCTGCACACACACACACACACACCACCCACACAGACTATAATGCTCCATATGAGTCACACTACACTTTTATTGGCCAAGTGGCTTTGTGTCCCTCATTTATGGTCAGTTAACGTATCGTTTGTTTTAGGTTTTTATTTAATTTTTTTAAACGATCCTTTTATGAATACTGCGAAAACATAAGCCAACATGGAAACTTTGTATTCATCAGTAATTTTAGACAAGTGTGATCACTTTTCATGTCACAAATCATCACGACTACTGCTTCTTTTTATAAATCAAGATGAAGATAAACGTTTTAAACATGAACACCTGTCTCCCTGTTTTATTCCAACATGTCCACAACGTGGTAAATGATGTACTAATTATGAAAATGTTCATACAAATGTCTAAATGGATAACATTATGACAGTTTGGACAGACGTACAGCGTCACACACTCATGAGGAGCATAAAGTTTGGATTACAAGACGTTAAAGTTTAAATCATAATCCTGGGGCTTATCATTCAGTGAAACCATGTGGAATATTACAACTGTATAGTACCTTGTTGAATCCCTTTGTGCCTTCTCCCTGAATTAAACCATTAACCTAGTGAACTTTGGATGGACACACCTTTGGCAGTGTGGATCAAAAGGAAGTCAGGGAGGTGATGCACATAAATGCACTGCTCATGGGTTCACTTCCGGTTGAATTAAGTCTTTGACTGATGTGAGGGTGTATCATGTATTTGGTACTCAAAGCAACCACAACAAATATTTGTTCGAAAGGATGGGTTTGGATGACTTATTGAATATGATAGGGGTTACCTTTAGTAACTATCCACTCTGCAGTCCCCATCCCCCCCAAGTGTCTAGAGTTTTAAACCGCTGGCTGTACACTATGACCTGCTCAGCACCAAACGGCAGATACAGTGGGGCATTTAGCAGCTCAAGAGACAAATAAAGGGCTAAAAGTAGAGTTAATATTGGACTTGCATTCAGCAAGTGGACTTTAATTTTTTTTGCAAAAGGCCGAATAGGCTTGTTCTAAGATCACATGACCTGTGTGCCAGCTCATTCGAGCTAAGTTAACTTGCCCTTAAGCTGCTGACAGAAGACAAGCAACATTCCTCCATAAAAAATGTGCTTTATTGCAACACGACTGGAAGGAAATTGATGTATAAAGTATATTTTACAATTGGTTTATTCTAAACGAATACAGTGACAATCTGGTAATCGAGTTATCGGATCGTATCGGGTACAGACAGCGGAAACGTCAATAATGGCAGTTTGAAGTGATGATCTTTGGCCTTATTTCATGTACCGTGTCATACATTGGAACTAAGAAAATAAAATGTAGACATGACAAAATTGTTTCGATGAAGCCTTTTTTTTTATTATGGAAAGAAAGAAAAGTGATACTCGGGATGACAACACGCTGCCAACACTCAAAGTAAGCCAACCATAACCCACAAGTTTGAGTTTGTTTAAAAAAGTAATTAGAAAGTAAATGACCATCAAAAAAAGGAATCAAACACTGTGACTTGAACTCAAGTGTTGGAGAAGCATGGTGTTAAATCAATACAAAAGGATGGGTGTGATTATGAGTGAGGCAAAAAACTGGAAGGAAAAACAAACAATGCCTGTGTGCGCACGCACAAGCACACTCTGAAAGGAAAAGGAGGCAAGCTGGATACAACTGTAATATACAACTTTTCAAACCAAATACTGACAATGGTAGGTAAAAAAATATCACAATGATAGAAACATTTTCAAAGGAAGGTAATCAAGAGGTTGAGAAGAATTGTTTCTTCTATATATATATATATATATATATATATATATATATATATATATATATATATATATATATATATATATATATATATATAAAAATATATAAAAATATATATATATATATATAAAAATAACCATCAATGTGAACTCACCAACACGAATGCTTGCAAAAAGAAAGAATATTTCAATAAGCCTGTAGGAGCTGCAGCCTTTCAATAAAATAAGTGTTGGGAATTATGAAGTAGTGTAGGTCTTTTTCCTACGCGATGTCACAACTCATGAACCAAGCAATAAAGCATGTGGGGTTTGCCGTAGCACACGGTCCCACGATGGCGCCAGAAAGCCTTTTCCACGCTTCATTTGCTTAGTTTTATTGTTTCACAATGATAATTCAGCTGGCCAGGCATTGTCTGCACATGTGGCCGAGTTGATTTCACACTCCATAAGAAAGTACTAATGAGACGATGCCAAGACCTGTCGATGTAACCGTGGAGTTAATGGAGAAACATTGCTTTGTGCCTCTTCAGGCAGTAAGGCTTCAATGCCATGATGAGGTTCCTCAGGGTCCGGTCGCGGGGCCCCGGCAGCGTTCCATTCAGATCCAGCTCCTAACGCGTGGAGGCTGTCTGGATGAGCTGGGACCGAGCAGCCGTCTGCAAGTTTGCAAGGCATTCTCTCTTTCTTTTTTCCATTTACTTTCTTGCACAACAAAAGCTGATGAAAATGTAGATCACTATACACGGTTCCTTTGTTTTTTTATTGTTGAAATAGACCAAGCATCATTCAAGTTGTTTCAGTATTTTTGTTTTTGAAAAAGAGAAAAGATTCAAACAATTACATTTAATTGTGAAACGGCTGAAGGACTAACTTATACCGCATGTCCAGTTTTTTCGCGTCAAATAATGTAAAAATAATAAAAAGGTATGTTTTTTCGGTTCAATCCTGAACATCGTGATAACCAGGCCGACCTCTAGTGCCAACAAACCCTTTCCCGGCTAGCCTGGTCAAGTGCTTAAGACACCCAAACCAAACACTTGGCATGGAACCCCCCAACTCTTCCACAACATAAAAAAAGAAGAAAAAAGGTTATTGCCATGGTAGCTAATGTTGCAGCATTCGGTTTGCGTTATTCCTCTCAAACGTAGGCACTGAGGTGAAGAGCAGAAAGAGTCTGGGAAGGTAAACACCACACATCGACTGCACTAGTCGAGTACGGGCCATCGCCGTTTGTAAAACCATTTTAACACTGTCCAGACTCAAACCAACACGTTCCTATATTCCCTCGAGACAGACCTCGTGGAAAAAAATTAAAAACGTGGCACTCGACCCATTTACTGTAAATTCCCAGACCATTTGAAACAACAAAAAGGGATACCTTTGCAACTGTGTACAATTATTGAGAAGGATCATCCCGTAAGTTGAAGCTGCACCACTTGTGTGTGCCCCACCCCCACACGAAAAATAAGACAAGAAGATGATGCAGGCTAACAGCTAGCCACATGATAAGCACAACATGATAAACAAGGACCTTGTGACAAAACAAACATACACATGTATTTGACAACTATTTGTCGAAAAGGATAAATGCTATACTTACTACTGATGCTTTGAACAGTTATGGCTGAACCCCTGGTGAAGATATGAAGAAAATAATTTGCTTTTTTGGCAAATAACACAATTGGATATGTGGGGTGGGGTAGTGTGAGAAAGACAGAAAAATAAATGGCACAATGCAAGAGAACTACTGTACTGGGGTTCACAAACAGTTCACAATTGCAAATGTACTCCTTTGCCTAAAACAAAACGGAATATTTCTACATATAATGAAAGCAGAAAGAAAGAAAGTCACGTCTATATAATGGCACAAGCATGCCGGGGGAAAAAGAAAAACAAAGAATACTATGGAGACATTTACCCAGCATTTGATAAATCAAAAAAGAAAATTCCAACTTGTATATGAAGATACTTCTGTGTCCACTTTAAAGCATATTTTGTGTGAAAAGACTGAAGTACTGGAAATATGCCATGTACAAAATACCTCCCCATATAAACAACATTCACACAAGGCACTTCATTCAGTAAGAAAAGAGAATCACAGTCCTTTCTTCTACCAGAGACTGCCTGCATAGCAACAATATGAGGACAAGAACTTCTCAGACTTTTGTGTGGTACCACAAAAGAAATTTCAGACAAAACGTGGTTGTTGTTGTTGGGCGTTTTTTTTTTTTGGTTTTAAAATAAGCATTTTACCAAATAGTAAAACTTTGTTGGTTTAAAATGAAGACCAGAGTTTATTTCTCTTAGCATTTTGTCCCTACTATTATCAACTTAGGACACTCTGTACACTCTCTGGTGTGTTTTTTTTCTTCTTTTTTTGGTGAAACACAGTGCTCCTGGGATATTTTAGTGTTTTTCTCTGATGGCACTCGGAAGGCAGCCGGTCACCGGAGCGGGGCAGGGGTTACGTGGAGGTTTCCACAGGTTGACCCCAGAGGCGTCCCCTTGGGGCAGAGACAAGAGGGGCGCGTGTGGGACGATCTGCCTGAGTCTGAGAGCTGTGGTTGTAGAAAAGGGCAGAGATCGACAGTGGGGAGGATGGCGAGCTGAGGTGTCCTGCTACCTTCCTCTCAGATCCTGCAGGACCCCGTAAACCTCTTCTTCTTTGCTGAGTCCCTCAAAGAAAGGCAGCAGGTCCAGGAGCTCCGTGTCATTCATATCGTCAAACCAGGATTGGACGGGGACCTTGGGAGACGGGGAAAAACCACCTGCAGTTAGCTATTTGTTCTTGTACCAACTCATACCACATGGAGAGGATCACTGTAGTCAAACCAGGGAACAGAATCTCAAAACAACTTGTGGTGAAGGAACTCACAGCATTTTCTGGATGGAAAATGTAAGAGGCGGGCGAATTGTCAACAATGATAACGTTGCTGAGCTCTCGTCCCAGCCGGCTCAGGTCTTTGACGTAGTTCCCTCTGTGAAAAACGCAGGATTCTCGAAAGAGTCGCTCTCGGAACACGCCCCACTGATCCAGCAGGTCTGCCACAGGATCTGCATACTGTCCAAACCAAACAGACACACAACATGTTACTGGGGTAACTATGGAAAAAAATTTGCACAAAGGATCAAATCAAGGTCGCGGACCTTGTGGTCATAATGCCTCAGCTAGAGCGCCAACAGAACAACTGGCAAACGCTACGCTAATGTTCCAAAAGGAAGCAGGTTGAGTTTACCTGACAATGCCCCAGCAGATACTACGACTACGAAAAGTACGACTGACAGCTAGCTTTTAACTCAGCACGGGGACAGTCTGACGCTACAGAAGCAGGAGGCCCTGAATATGGTTATTTCTCTGTCTCATTCAATATACTTACCCATGCATTATTGGCTCAGAGGCAAAAAGACACAGATGGAGAGCGAGGCAGAGGAAGTGTGAACATTCAGACAGCGAGAGCAGATGAAACGTACCAAGACAAGGAAATAGAAAATGTTGCTCCATGGAACTGGTTTGTGTCCAAAGCACACATGTGTGAGCAAAGACAACGTGTACGGGTCTGAACGCACCTTGGCAAGACTGGCTGTAAAGAGGACACATTCAAATAGGTCCCCCATCCTTTGGAGGAACTCATCCACATGGGGTCGCTTCAGCACATACACCTGCAAGACACAGCGCGGATGTTAGGCCAGCGTTGAAGGGAAAAAAACATGTCTACAAATTACCGCTTCTCATTTTCTTGCGTTATCAAAAAACATCATTTAGCTCTGTGACGGTCCTCTCTAAGAGACATCGTTTTCACTCACAGTTGAGACGCTGTCTTCTGTTCGCCCAGCGACTGCCACCCAGTGCAAGTAATCGTGAATAGGCCAACCAGGATACACACAGCCTATCCTGGATTACTTGAACTGGATCACAGCCAGTCTCTTTGGTAGCTTCACATGATAACAAAAGTGACCTCTTGACCCTAATGCAAAATATAAAAAAGGTTAACTTTACTAAAAATGTTCTTTTTATTGTGTGTGAACCATACCTGATGAACGGTACCGTCGATCTCCACTGGGACAATGAAGTCGGCATTGCTGATGGGCTGCAAGAAGAAACACAACCTCAGACAGTGTCTTTCACACAGTGGGTGTAGTACCACAACTGATCAGCAGAGGTCCTGCAAGAAGCACTACAGCTTTGTGATGCACAGATTGTACTATCTCTGGAAGGTAGAAGAAGAAAATAAATCTCTTTTATGCCAAAACAAATCCCACTCTTTTTCCTTCTTCCTTCCTCCTGAAACCTCTCTAGTAATCCAACTCAATGGGCAACAACGCAGTCCCCTCTGTAGCATCTGGACAGAGAAAGGATGCTCCTCTCCTGGCTTTGTTAACAGTGTTTTAAGAGGTTTAACAAAGCTTCCTGCAGGTTACTGGCTGACTTTGGATATGACAACAATGATGACGTTAGATATAGATTGTGTATTAATCTCATTGCGAGGCGTATATGCTGTATGTTTTTCAATGTTGTTAGTGAAATCCAGGATATTTCCCATCAAGAAATTGCATTTATTATGCAAAGATGGTGAGAACTGTGCTGAGAACTGCAAACAACAACAATAGTTAACCTCTATTTGAGCTTTAGCCTCTTCTCACCTTGAATGAGCTGTGGACAAGCGTTTCATCCAAGTCAATCACCACACACTTTTTGCCGTAGTCAGATATTAGTATCTCTGGTAAGAGGTATTTGGCTGGTGGCTGTGGGGAAAGACGAGACAGATAATGTTAGATAAATGGATTGAGAATGAAAGACAGACAAAGAGCGATAGGAGATATATAGTTTGCATAAATTAATGTGTAAGGCTAAGCAGAAAAGCCAACACTGTGTTATGAAGAGTATCTCCATAGGCGACAATGCAGCAGAGATAAACCCATGTCTGGAATGATGTTCTTCAAAATGACACCCGATGGGATTCTTTAACACCGATATCTCCCCGCTACAGCCAACTATTCAGGGAGAGTAGCGCCATCATCGTTATATAGTTTTGGAGATTGAATAAAAAACAAGTTTAGCTGCTTTCAGGTACATTGAATTGATTAACTATACTTCATATTCATGTGTCAGCATGATAGGATGACGTCACGTGGGAATTATGTGTTAAAAAACGTAACTTTCACTTTAGATGGATTTTAAGTTGAATTTCATAGTCACTGATGGGTGATTTACAGATACAATTTATTTGATTACCTGGATTATTAGTTTTACTCCTTAAGCTGAGGAAGCAAACTTTAAGTCGAGGAGCTACTGGGGATCTTAACTCTCCCTAATAGTATCCAATTGCACGGATAAAGCAGCACAATCAATGGAAGCACCTGAGGCAATTAATGGAAACGGTTCCACACTTAACTTGTTCCACAGTTAGTGTCTCAGTATTTCTGAAAGCATACAAACCACCGTGAGTACCACGCATGCAGACCAGGCACTGAGCCACCATTTAAACCCATGGGTGCGTATAAACCCTCCATGCAGCCAGTGCTACCATCAGCTGATGCTGAACCGCAGTATGGAAGCGGAGCAAAAGCTCTCCGAGGAGCACTGGCGCCCACACAGACGGCATGTGCCAGCACCAGCCCACTCAGCCTGCATGCAAAGGAAACGGAAAAAAAATAATACATACACTAGGGACGGGGATGACCTCGACCTGGTCACACTACAACACAAGAGAGATAGACACACGCATAAACAAAGGGAGGAAGGAGAACAAACAAAAAGATAATCATAGATAATATCCCAAAGATAAAACAAACAAACAAAAAACAAATAGCATGCGTTTAGTGGAGCAGCAGCCCACCTTGGGAGGAGATCCATTCTCCTCAACAGGTGGAGGCAGGGAGCTGGTGTTGGTGTTGGCGGCTGGCGGGTCCGCATTGTAGTTGCGGAAGCAGCAGAAGAAGGTGCTGAAGATGCTTCGGCTCCTCTGCTTCTTCAGGCTGCTGTTCGATTGGGACACTGTCAAAACAACAGGAGGGAGTGGGAGAGCGGAGAGGGTGAATAAGTGGATATGCAAATTTATGTTCTGTCATATAAAAAAAAAGAAAAATGGAGCATGCCGAAGCCGGCAAGCTTTTACTTTTGGTTATTTGCATGCCGAGCTGTGGATGCTGCTGGAGTGACGGGGAACAAACTGTTATGTGTCGATTACAATCATCCTAAGTGACCACAGTGGTGTGAGCTACACTGAATCACAACAATAGGTGAGACCTTGACTGTGTGATTAAATGGCATTAGTGTTGCTTTTGTTGACCCGGCTTGGCAGAACCACTGATCAGAAAATAACTTGGCTGGCTGGGTGACTTCACCAGTCACACATAGCGACAGTTCAGAGCTCTGCTCTGATTGCAAATCGCCCCTCATTCCAGGACTACGGAGCAGGGCCTAAATCAGACACTGAGCTTTTATTAATAGTGACAAGTTGGAAGCCACACGCGCCCCCCCACTCCCTCCCATTTTGCCTAGCCGTGAATCCCTTCACCTGATTGGCCTCGGAGTCTCCATTTTGAAAGCTTGCTTACATTTGCCTCCCCATGTTTCGGCTGGCAGGTGAGTGACTGAAGCAGCCTGGACGTGCACAAGAGATGAGAGGAGGGAGGAGGTGGGAGGCCCCTCGGACCCCAGAGAGCCTATACAAGGCTGCATTCCTCTCCACCCATTAGTCGTCGTACCTCCCCCCCCCCCCCCCCCCCTCTCCTGCTCACACAACCAGAATGCTTTTGCAACTGAAGACCAGCGACAAGCAAATAGCATTATGTCATGTTTTTTGGCATCTTGATATTGTGCCACTTTGTGCTCCTGACCTTAAACAAATACCCAACAGACATCTGTCATGGGAAACACTGTGCCTGGAGAAAACATACAGAATTACTAGTACACAACGTATTAGTTAGGACAACAAACAAATACCAGAACTATTTTTTACATCAATCCAGGTTCGTCAAATCTTGTCAACAAAACAGTCCCATGGTTATCCGGCGGCAGAGGGATAATGTGTAATGTCTTCTTAAAACACACTCTTGTTTTAAGAAGAGTACATAAATTCTATATACCACAGCTAAAAATATTCATGAGTGCAGGAAATGTATCAGACACTGACAGAGCAACGGTATGTCGTGGCTACATGAAGCACTTTGCCTTGGCCCCAATCCCTCTATCACTGTCCTCCTTAATTACTGCTTTTCAATTTAGGGCGGCGGTGCTGGGTATCTCGAGTATAACTTATCAGTGACACGGGCTCCTTCACCCCGAGACAATGAAAGTACAATATGCATCCATCAACAAGGAAACATTCACATGTTCAGCCACCTATTCAAAGTAACTAAAAACCTTTAACACATGGAATTGTCCAAACAGACAGTGATTGTGTAGTCCGACTGAAATTACGTCTGGTGAGTAGTAAAAATATTATTGTAAAACCAAAAGGGTTTAAGGTTAAAAAAAGAAAGAAAAACATTAACAGCTTTTGGCGATCAGACCGACATCGACAGGGTCTATGAAGCGACGTGTCATGTCCATCACTTCCCTATAAAATCCTCTTAGTGTCCAAAACAAAAAAGAGGCATGCTGCAAGGAGAATAAAACATGATGCAGACGAATTTCCTGCTACTGCCCAAATGTTTCCAGAGTATAAAAGGGCACATTCTTACTCAATCCACTGGAAAAAGAAAGAAAAAAACTTTACATAACCACCAAATACCAAACTAGAGAACTGAGTTAGAGATTTGCCTCGGCAAACACAAATAACCAGATTGTTCTCCATGATGCCGTCATGAAAGTGGCGTCACAAACGTGTCACAAAGCGAGGGAATCTGCATAGGAGAGTCCAGGCAGATAAACAGAGGGCTGATGTCTGAATTTTTGGTCTCTCTGTTTCTAGGTAATTGTTGAAAGACCTTAAAATAGAGTTTATCATCTAAAAACCTTCACCAATGATTTAAACATAATCGTTAATTATGCATTATTATGCTGTGATTTTACTGGTCCGGCAAACTTAAGATCAAAATGCGGAGCGTGTGGCCCCTTCACTAAAATGAGTTTGACACCCCTGCCCTAGATGATCATAACCGGAATAGTAAGCTTGGTTAAAATAATACAAATAAAAAAAACAGGCCCGCACAACTTATTTCATTAAAGTGGACTTTGCTTTGTCATTTCAGCTCTTCATTACTGTAAAACTAGGACAGCAAAGCAGTCGTCCGCTGCCTGTGACTCATCACTACAAGCGGCTGCGTTATTGATTCTTCTGCACAAAGACCCTCAGAAAAACAACCGAGGACTACAAAATCATATGAGGAGCAGAACTTGGCCTCAAACGCACGTCGCTCACCTGGGGGTGGATGGAGGGAAGTAATTATGAGTGGGTAAACTGTTTAATTCACAAAGTTACAGGTCAAAGTTCAGTGCCTGTATTCACACAATGCATTCCAAGGTCTCACACACACACACACACACACACACACACACACACACACACACACACACACACACACACACACACACACACACACACACACACACACACACACACGTCTGTGGAGAAAAGGGAGACAGTGGCATGACTGAATAATGAGGATGAGTCTCGCATCAAAACAGAGTACAATAGTGGACCTTGTATGTTAGGGGAATAAAACAACTCAACATACAGCAGTATGTACTGCAGCATTGATTTACCTGCTGGGCAGATCAAAACATTACAATTATTTTTTCAGTTGAGGTTCCTTAGAACCTCTGCTTATTTCCACAGATCAATCGAGTTCAACTAAATTGGCTGGAGATGTTTTCATTTGCAATTCGAATGCTTTAATACACTTCATATTTATAAAGGCCTAAACATCCCTGATGAGGAATCTCACAGTCTTTATGGTTAGAATCTGACAAAACATGTCTAATGGAAGAGACAGTCATTGAACAACTGCAGTGCACATAAATCAATCCTCAAGCATCTTGGATTCCACGATGACTGTAGAGGAGCATTTACTATAAGGGTGAAGGAAGGGATCGTGTAAGAGACACCCTTGCGTCTCATAAATGCATTAAGGTCCACGTGGTTAACTCCCGACAAGAAAAGAGAAAAGACTCAGTCAGCACACCTTATCTTTTTTTAGAAAATCAAGTTGTATGTTTTTGCGAAACTAAATTGTTTTGTAAACTAAACATTGTCATCCTTACAAATAGTTATACTTGGCCAGGAGGTCAGTGGTGCTCTGGCCAACAGGGCAGCAAGTCTATATTTAGGCTTCTGCTTGGCAGCCAAACCAGTGTGAAAGGCAGGGGCATGTTGTTAGACGGCCAGTAGAGTAACACTGAGAGCAAAGGTGGTCAATTTTTGTCCAGCCAGCTTGGAGCCTGTTCAAGCAATGTAAGACTACCTGTCAAAATTCCTCTTGGACAGCTGCAGGGACAGGCTGTGTGTTAAATGATTGCAAAGGGACAGCCAAATTATTGGTTAGCTTTATAATAAACAGAGCAAAAAAAGGAAAGAATCCTGCTATATATTCCAATTGTGATAAAGATATATTCTCCATTTGTTCGATGCAAAAAAACAACAACATACATTACATACAAATATACATACATTACAACTTACATTCAAATGAAACCAGTTTTCAAAATGTCCAGAACAAATGGAATGAATAACATTGCCATCCTATTTCTATAATGATGTTACAATTTGACTCAGCCCCTAGGGAAGCCTTCTGTGTGACTCATTCCTAAAAGAAAATAAAAGAGGGAGGATAAAACAGCAAAACCACTGCTCTACTTCGCCCTCTTACTCGACTTTCGCCCCCTTCAACAAAGTAAATATTGGAGCCCTTTTTTTTTTACAAGGTACATATCATTGTATTGTCATGCACATTGTGACACTAAAACCACATTTTTTAGGACGGACAAATCCGGTACTTTGTATAAAAAACTTTTTCTGTCTCAACAAGACGCATTTGAAAAAACCCTTAGCTAACAAATTTCTTGTAATGCCGAATACAACTGTTTGCTATGAAAATATCTAACTTAAGAAAAAATAAACAGGACCTCTTCCGAGACATAATAATATTGCAATACTGGTGACGCTTGTAATGATGGATCTTTGATATGGCTTTACAAAGTGGCCTGTTTTAGCTGAATTAGATTTTTCTTTTAACCAAATTAAATTAGGTTTTTTTTGTATTATATAAATCGACTGTGTACTTGCTCTAGACTAAAATATGAAGACATTCTGTGTGGCACTACACAACAAATCCTGAGCTCAGAGAACAATATACATATTTCACTACACACTCACTTGTAACTATCAAATAAACTATTTCAATGAATCATGTAGTCAATAAATAAAGACAATCCATATCACAAGCTCATAATGTTGCCTTACATTTGCTTACTTTCTCTAACCAAAAGAAGACACATTTACACAGAAACAAAGAAGAGCAAAGACTAAATCTTCAAAAATCTGGCATCTTGACATGGACACATACTTTCAGCCCTCAATCATTTTTCATCTACCTATTGGACATGTGATTTCAGCAATACTCATATGCAGTGACCCCAAGTGACACTTTTTCCCCAGCAAAATGGCACAACCTCCAAGCACCAAATTGTGACTTATGAACCGCCAACAAGTCCTTGAAACTACATTCCGACAGCTTTCAAAGAGCTAACTAACTGTTAATCAAATCTTTACTGAGACATAATATCAAGGTGTTAGTAAGCGTTATGGAGCCGCAACTGCCTTACATCCACAGTACATAGTCAATGCCCATTTCTTTTATTCTTCCGTAACTCAAACACACATGCATTGATAATCTCATATAACACACAGATTCCATAGTAGTTACCAAGGAATACATTCGTTCCCCTCAGAGGAAAACACATTGTTGTGCTTGAAAGACTTAAGTTCTCACATTACTAATGGTATGACATGTGAGGTTTGAGATGTAATACTGATACACGTCCCATGAGTGACCCGGGAAGTGTCAGAGTAGCCCCAGGAATGGATGGACATTAGCAGCTATGGGGGGATTTGACCTCCACTGCATGCTGAAGTGTGAAAACGGATAAATGCATAGAGAGAAATGACAGATGGAGTGGAAGTGAAAATTAAGGCACAGGGAACCCCAATATTCCCTTGAGATCAGTGAATGTAAAAATAACGATTGCATCCAAGATATAAATATATCATTCTACTAGTGATAAGAATGAGAAAACACCACCTCGACTGGCAGTGTCTAACAGCCAACACAAAGGACAGTCTCCATCGGTTATAAGACAGCTCCGCGGTAAATAACACAGACAAAAGCAGATAATCGGATAACGTTAGAAAAAATATGTCTGTGCATCCTACGAGGTCAGCCCAGCCCTGAAGTCTCTTGTCCGACGGAAAAAAGATGTGCCAATTCAAATGCCATTTGCCAACATCACTGTCAGCAGATACCTAAAGTTCTCCTCTGTTTGCACGAATCCTTTATTCTTAATAACCTATTTTGCTACCATGCAGACCAAAACCACCTTGAACTTCTGAGCGTTGCTTGTGTTGATGATTCATAAAGTGAATCATCAGATCATTAAGTCCCGTTATGTGGCCCAAACGGAGCAAAAAAAAGTGTAGAAAACACAAACATTGATAAGCGAAGACGTGGCATCTTTTGGCTTAACGTGTTGTGTGGACGTCTACTGTTACACAGAAACACCAACAATGTGCCCGTTGATTGAGCCAACATTAAAGCGATTAAAACACAAACACTGGAGCGCTTTCGTGCCTTCAAGACGCAACAAACAGACGTTCAGCTACTTCGATAACTTATCCGGGAAGAGACCACTCTGAATTACTTGTTGCTTATTAAGAGTTTGTTAACTAACGCTAGTTCTGTTTCCATGTTTTATCTATAACTATTACAAGCAGGCAACCAGTGTCTTTAACTAGTAAAGCAGCTAGCGAGCTAAAAGCTCAACGTCAGAGAAAAGTAGTTAGCCAGCTAGTATTAGTTTGCTGCCGTTAGTTGACTTTTCCTTACCTTTTTCCTGGTTAAAGGATTGTATTTCTTCATCCTTCGGGTTGGAAACTTGGGTTATTATGGACATGTGGTCCATTTAGACGGGTGGTTATTCCTGTTTCCTTTCCCCCGCAATGTTATTCGCACAAGCGCGCTCGCTTCGTCTCCTAGCTAGCTGCTTCAGACGAGGGTGACCAGCCAGCCCACGAAGCTGCAGCCGTCCGGGGCGAAGTGCTGCGGGGACAGCCGGCCAGCGAGCACGGTGGTGAAGTGAAGTCCGTGAACGGCTGTCATTTATGGCTCTCCGCTAAATACCATCGCTGTAAACACGTGTTTCGTGGGCAAACACCGACAGTGCGTGCGTCTGTGTGTGGCTGAATAAGAAACAAAACAAAAAAACACCGACGTTGAATCGCTAAATAGTTAGCAAGTAGCTTGTGTTAGCGAGTTAGCTGTGGCGCTCCGACCATCCAAAATGCGAGGCCGCGTCTGGAACCACGTTGAAACCCGCAGGATGCCCGTCGGTGGGTCGCCCTCGTCTTAAAATCACGTATGGACCGCTGGCGTTGTTGACCGTTGACGTTAGCGAACACTTCGAAGTACACGGTTCATCTGCCAGCCCGACGGTCCCACCGCAACATGGAGGCTTTATGTATTTGGAGTTGCATCTGAAGCGGGGGTACTCTGAGTGGGAGGGGGCGGTTTGTTTCTGTGATGGATTCTCTCCGGCAGGCAGCCTCGCCGCACTACGTTGCTCAAACCCATGCAGCTGGCTGCTAGACGCCACTTTGCTCGAGCCTCTCCCCCCCTGTAATTACTGTTGGCCTCACGCGACAAATCACAGCTCTTTTGCATCAAGGGACACATTAGAAAACAATACACTTCGTGCGCGCGAACATGGTGACGCGTACAGCCGCGTCTTTAACGCGCTCTTTACGGAGCCAAGTACAATAGTTGACGTTTATCTCGAACACCCTTGGAATTTGAACAAGTCGAGAGCGCCACCTAGTGTCTAAAGTTGGGGACTGCGTCGAGGATATCGTGCATTCAAATAGTACAGTATAGTACAGTACAGTAGAGTACAGTATAGTGCCAGCCTCTATTCAACCAATCGCAGTGTCGGATTTGATGTATTAGGAAATATATCACTTTATGATAGGAAAGGTTATTGGAAAACTATTAAAAAATAAAGTCTGACATTATAATGTGATAGTTGATTATGATACTGAATATAATAATATAGACCTTTTAAAAACATATTGCGTCAGAAGTATTTTTTTCATGTAAGCTACAGTCTACTTACACATACCTTCCTCTCAATTCTCATCCATTATTAATTTTGTTTTCTACTGGAGAATCATAAAAGGTATTCTATGGTGTGTCATCTGATCATGTATAACATAAAGGCTTAAGATGATGCTATTGACGGATGCAAACGCTCTCCTCCTCCTCCTCCTCCTTCCTCTTTATTTTAACCCTTTCTCCAAGTGTGTTTTGCGCTCCTGCGGACCACCCCTCACTGTGGTGCAGTAGAGAAAGATAAATATATCCCCCCTCCCTCCTCCTCCACCTCCTCCTGTCGTTGAGTCCGCATCATCCTGACTGGCCCAGGCTGGTGATCGCAAGCAGCGGCAGCAGGCAAGCCCCCCACAGGACGGATGAATTAGAAAACCTGCTGTAACCACCATCAACCCCTTTTTTCTTTCTTTTTTGAAACACATTAATTCTCTATATTGAAGAGTCTGCAAGTAAAGCACCGCTGCCCCCATCTTGAAGCGGATACAAGGTTAGTAAAACAAAACAAAAAAACAAGTATTGTATTGGTACAGGGGGGTTAAAAGGAGTATACTAATCAATGTAATCATAAATAATAAAGGCGTGTTATCGAGCTCTGTGTGCATGGAGCAAAGGACCGGTGAACCTGTATTTGTATGCAGGACGCCTTGCTGGGGTCCTGCGCCATGAGAACATCTTGGCATGGACGGGACTTTTTAGTCCAACTCCTTTAACTTCAACTCAGAGTGCGCGACATGAGCCTGGCGCGCGCACACAAACATACATGGGACACACACACACACACACACACACACACACACACACACACACACACACACACACACACACACACACACACTAGTACAAGGGCGCTATTGCCCCCACTGGAAAGTAACTGTCTGTCTGTTTTTTGCTCCTCCGATGCACCATTCTTGGTCATTCCCGTCAGGGCTAATTATTCAGTCCCCGGCCGGCGCCTCGCAGATCACATAGCGCTGCAGCTGCCCGCTGTGGCACGACCAACTGCGGGAGCTATAATAGGAAAAGAGAGGTAGAGTTGCGCTGCTGACGCTGCTGATTCCGAGGGGCCAGAGCTCTGCAGTACTATTTCAGTCACTGGACCCCATGGATCCGAAAAGGCTTATTAGTAAAATGTCACCTGCCTAAAACACCTTGCATCTGTCATGATGATCACGTGTTGATGCGTCTTGGAGCAAGTTTCACATTCTTTTCACCGTCGTGAGTTTTTTGCTGTGTGTGTGTTGATTTTGTATTTTTTCTCTCTTCTTCTTCAGTTGGTATATTGTAAAAGCATTGTCAAAGGACTCTGTGTGTGTGATAGTGAACAACGTGCATACTGTGCTGTGTATAGGCCTCAAAACCAATTGTGTTGCTTCGCCCAACATGTATTGGTAAGAGGAGGCCGTCAAGGCGCATGTTTGTTTTAGCCCTGACTGAAACATAACACTTTCCTTCAGAATAATCATGACATTGGAAGGGGGGTGTAACATATGGTTCAATAAAACTTGATAAACCTCAATACTTAAACATTCACAATCATGTATTGCTGGTTTCAGACGTGTGTTTATTTTAGTTTTTTCTTCTTCACACTTATACACTTTTTCCTTCAGTCAGGTCTAATGTTGTGGCTGATTGCTTTTTCCACCCGTGCCAGGCTTCCAGTGCGCAGGTTCACCATGGGGATCAAGGCTGCTCTCCCCAGATATGAGCTGTATCTCTACACAGCAGTGCTCGCCGGGGCCTTGGTGTGGGCAGGCAGTTGGATATCTGAAGCTTCAAGTGGTGAGTGTCCAAGGGATGTCCAACGCACACACAGAGTGACGCGACAAACACCAGAGTTCATTGAAGTTCACTGAAGGCCTTTTTATTTATCGGAGTCAGAGTGAACGCACAGTTTCATGAGCAGTTGACACACAGTCAACCCTTTCAGTCCAAATATATCTCACAGAAAAGTCCTTTACTTGGTAAAAATGGGAACTCATCATTATAACACTGCTCTATTAAACCTAAAACTGCGTGGAACAAAGTTCATTGAGCGAACTGAAAGAGACCCTCCCTAAGGAAATCCTGCATGTTCCTATTAATACGAAGGCAATTCAAAGCTGGTCCAATTACATTCTAATTGTTTTTCTGATGGAGATATTTCACATTAAGACTCAATTACGCTGAGTTAACTAATCCCGGGCCTCTCCCTGTGAAACACTACCAAGTGTTTGCCAGTTTTCAGTCAGTAAAAGGCTGAAACTGTATCCTTTTCACCCAGACTGAGTGTAGAATGTCTGTCACAGTCATATGGACCAGGGAGCAGAGTGATGTATTTTCACCTCATTCATTTTCTTCTATGATTTTCTTAAAATGGTCCTTTCCTTCGGCCTGTGGGCATCTCTACTGTCCAGGTCTGCACGCTACAGTGGCACCGAACCGCCCCGTAAAAGAAGCTTGGCTGTGTTCCCAGAATTAAGAGGCTTTCCCTGACTGACCCTTTACATTTTGATATCCCTTTCTCATGTCCATTAGTGTAATCAGGCGAGCCGGAGGAGCTACTAAATGTGTCAACCCCGCCGTCACGACCTGATCGTTATCACACATATTTCTGTTCTTATCCTTTCTGTGTTAGCTTTTAACTCCGGTCATGCAGCAAACTAATCTCCTGCAACCAAATGATCGCCGTCAAAAATAGAAAAGCTTTGCAATGAGTACATTATGTAATATTTGATGTTATCAAAATGGACTGAATGTGCTCCTCCCACACCTTAAATTCAATATGAATGATCTAACAACAGCGCCAAAGCTGGTTTAAAAATACAAATAAAAACATTCTTAAAAGGATTATTTCAAAAGTGCTCAGGGTTACTAAGACCACAGAAATTAAACCGCCTACATTTTTGTTTTTTGAAACCCTCAACCTCGAGGCTTTGCCATATACTGCCAGGAGTTAAACATGTACCTTGTTGATTACATTTTGTTTGGTGAATGTACTTCTTTTCCTCTTTTTTTCATGCAGAAAATTTAAACAGAAAGGCCTTCAAGGAAAGCGTAAAACCAGGATGGCATTACTTTGGCAGGAAAATGGTAAATTGCTTATATATATATATATATATATATATATATATATATATATATATATATATATATATATATATATATATATATATATATACATATATATATATATATATATGCATATATATATATATATATATATATATATATATATATATATATATATACATATGCATACAGTATATCCTGCTTGTGTATCTCCGTGTGCTCTATACGTGCATCTGCTAATGCGGGATGTCAAGAGAGAGCTGTCGCGCGTCAGTAATCCATCTTCCTTTGCTACAGGACGTCGCAGACTTCGAGTGGGTGATGTGGTTCTCTACATTCCGCAATCATATCCTTTTTGCTCTCATGGGCCACGTTATCTTTGCCAAAATATTCACCCTCGTGGCTCCAAAGGTGCGTACACGTGTGTGAATGCCCATCGGCTTGCACTGTGATCGCGTACAGGTGTAACAGCATGTCTCTTAACGTATGTGTAAGTACTGGTTGTGTGTATATTAAGGCCACACCGCGGCATAAACGTGTAAAATGTGAATTGATGTACTGATGTAAACAGCAAGCCCTGGGCTGTACAATGTAATAAATCCACTTTAGTTCAGTGTAATTCTATTTTATTTGAGCAAAATCGAATTTATCCGACTATACATTTGCACTCCGAGGTCTAACCCTCACTTGACTTGATGCATGAGCATGATCTGTGTTGTGTTAGACGGGAATGCCTTCCTGTTGAGTGCACATTCTTCTCACATGAATATGTATTGTTTGACATATTTAAAACTGTTTGTTTTAAACATGTTTTCTGTCTCGTTCCATGCATACACTGAAGATTGGTATTGATGGATGTAAGGTAACATTAATAAACTTGTGAATTTCATAACATTTGTCATGCGTTTCATTCAAATTGTTAATACATTGACAGTAGATGTGTTTGTGTCCCTCATTGTGTAATCTTTTCATCTAAAAGCATATCCATTGTTGTAGCTGGTACAGTGTTGTTGTACTAACGCCGTTCATCGTGAGTGTGACACTGAATTGTGAGTACAAGTGGTCCCGCCGTGGCGTCGCACTGACGCCGGTCTCTCTTTAACCACAGCACAGATCCTTGATCTTCGGTGTGTACGGCGGTTTGGCAGTGCTGGTCACGATGGGCTGGACCTTCATGGCCCTAGTCCTGTCGCACTGCATCGTGCTCTACAGCGTCGCCATGGTCAAGAAGAAGTGGCTGTGCTTTCTGGCCGGCCTTACCACGCTGGCCTCCATCAAGCTGGAGCCCTATAACTCCTGGCAGGTGAGCGGACAGGTTCCAGGTTCGAACCTTGGATCAGCCGAGCAGTGCCTCAAAAGTATAAACACCAAACGCACCAATATAGAACGAGTTGTGGCAATTAGGAGGGGATGCTGATGTCGTTGTATCTAATTTCAAGCAAAGGCATTCAGATAAAAATGTGAATAATAATAGGTGATGATGATGCTGTCCTGCCTCAGGAATCCTTGGTGACCGGCTCTTTCGACCTGCAAGACATCCTGTTCTATGGAGGATGCGGCTTCAGCATCCTGCGCTGTATGAGCTTTGCCTTGGAGAACTGCGAGAGGATGGATGGCAACTACACATTCTCCGACCTGCTGCGATACAACTTCTACCTCCCATTCTTCTTCTTCGGACCTATCATGACTTTCGACAAGTTCCATGTCCAGGTCTGTGAAATTCAACAGAAAGGGATGAAAAATGAGTGGAAGTGGAAAAAGTGCAGCAGCCCCTTTTTGACATTTGACAGTAGCTATGAGGCTATCACTCATAAGTGCATATTGCACTGGAAGACTCCTTGAGGCCGATGTAACAGTCACTCAGAATGCCGTGTGTTTTTGTAACTCGATTTAGAGCCACAGAAGGACACGGAAAACTCATATTTCGTGCATTTGTACGCTTTGATCCCTTATAGTCGTATTTTACTTTTATACTCTGGATGCGCTATTTTTATCGAGTGTATGTTTTCACCCCAGTGATGGGTCATCAGGGTCTGCTAAGCCTTCTCTGCTGAAAACAGAGTCACAAAGTTATAGCTATTTTATTATTTAATTATTTTTCACAAATATACTACATGTATTATAATTATTTTTCCCTGTTTGGTTATTTTCTCATTGTACGAGCTCATGTCTCGTCAGTTCCTCAGCTCAGGCCAGCAGCGCAGCTTGCTTGACAACTGGTTAAGTATAGCTCGTCCAATCAGATTTCACCTTTTGTTTCTCTATGCTATAGTAGTGACTTAAACAACATGCTAACGGCCAGCTCGCTAGCGTTAATATCTGCTATCATTATGGACGTTGTGACAGGGCCCGCATGACCATTAACATGTGCTGTGATTGGTCAGTGAAGCTAGAATCTCAGGAGTTAATGATGACCCATTTTATGTGCATCTGGTGAGTGACATGCTGGTTGTGTTACAGTTTTTTACATATCATATTTAATCATAAACAAGCTACCCTGCGATCAGCTGTTAGTGAACTGTCTTCAGGCATGCTGGGGCAGAGTCGTATCATTTTACCAAACAATGATGGCGTTCCACAGGTGAATAACATCCAGCTGACCCGCAAGGATAGGGAGCTGTGGAGCATCACCACCAAGGCCTTGCTGCATCTGGGAGTTATTCTGGTGGTGGACGTCTTCTTCCACTACCTCTACATCTTGACAATCCCCAGTGACATGAAGCTGGTCGCCAAGCTCTCTGACTGGAGTCTGGGTGAGTTTTATATCGGAACACTTTCACGTGGATGTGGTCACTGACGACGTCTCACGCTGGCTCTATGCATTGCATTTACTCCAACTCCTTATTAATGTTATCATCCACTACCATCTTCCTGCTTTGCTTCCATGTGTTCATTTGCAGCTGGTCTGGCCTACTCCAACCTGGTGTACGACTGGGTGAAAGCAGCTGTGATGTTCGGCGTCATCAACACCGTGGCGACGCTGGACCACCTGGACCCTCCTCAGCCTCCCAAGTGTATCACCATGCTCTACGTGTTCGCCGAGACGTACGTGGGATCAAACTAATTGCGTGTCATTTCTTCAGAAATCTTTACATAGACCCTCGATGGTTACGCTACAGCTACGTTGAAATTGTGTAAACTTTGTCGTTTTTTCAGGCACTTTGACAGAGGCATCAATGACTGGCTGTGCAAGTGAGTGTTTGAGTTTAAAACCCCAGGGTTTAAATGAATATACAGAGAAGAGGAACTTTCGTTCTTCATCAGGCTGAATTGGAGTCGTAACTTTGCAGGTATGTTTACGACTACATTGGCGGGGATCACGATAAAATCTTCAAGGAGCTCCTGGCGACCTTCTGCACCTTCGCCATCACCACCTTGTGGCTGGGCCCGTGTCAGCTGGTTTACATCTGGTCCTTCTTCAACTGCTTCGGTCTTAACTTTGAGCTGTGGGTGGCCAAGTTGTTCTCCCTTCCGCCATTTTCTATCATAGAGGTGAGACACATTGAGATTAAAATCACTGGCAGTCAATATATGCCGTTAAGCTCTCTGTAACTTGGTGCCATATCCCTTAACGTGCCTGCCTCTGCTGCGTCTGCAGGGGGCAATGGGTGAAGCCATGTCACGCAGGATCCGGGGAGTGTTCAACGCGGCCAACTTCTGGACCATTGTCCTCTATAATGTGCTCTCCCTGAACAGTTTGGAGTTTGCCAAGCTGGTGGGAAGACGACTGATTTTCAAAGGTGGGGAACAAGAAAGATTTCTTATATGAAATCAAAGTAAGGCTTTGCGACTCAGACATCAAATGCAACGTGACGTCCTTTTTGTTGCTGTCTTTTACTTGGATCTTTCACGTAAAATAAAAGAACGCAGCGATGTCAAACGTCAAGGTTGTTCACAAGATTATCTTCAATGGATCATCTATTCAGGGCACAGCACAAAAAGCAGCTGCATTCCTTTAAAGCTGTACTTTCTTATTCTTCTTCTTCCCCCTGTTTGTGCTTCACTTCCAGGTTTCCCTCTGTCCACCCTCTCTGTGTTGCTTGTGACCTACTGTGGCGTGCAGCTGGTGAAGGAAAGGGAGCGAAGGCAAGCTCTGCTGGACGACCCGGAGCCGGTGAAGGCCGTAGACGAGGGCAAACTAAAGGCAGAATAAACCAGAATGACAGCCTGTCAGACTTCACAGTCAACAGCTCACCTCACCCCCCTCGCATTGTTCCATCCTCGGCCATGCGAACTGCACCTAACCAGACTGTAACAGCCAGTCAGCACTTATATTATTCACAAGCCTGTGTCTTCTTTTTAATTTAACTGTTTTGCCTTTTATTTGTCAGAAGCGAGGCAACATTTTGAACTGGGAAGTATCCTCAAGTGCACTTGCTGTAGATAATCACTACGACCCTTTGGCACACATCCACCGACGGTGCATTTTTGTATTTTATCCGAACAAAAGATTGTTTAACAAATGCTAGGCCTGCTAAATATTTGTACGATGCGACACCTCCTATATATAAAGACATACAGTATAGTTAGGGTATGACCACTTTGCTCTGTGTGGTTGTCTCCTCTGTTCACTCTCGATTTTTCTCCGATTTGGAAAATTCTTTCATGTTTTTTTTTTTGGGCGGGGGGTGGAGGGAGTTGAACATCATTATAATGATTATTTTGAATGATTTTCTTAATTTACACCTAATCATCATGTTTAACCATACAAAAGGTTCAAAAACTTGAAATCAGGGTGTATGGAGGGCAATGAAGAAAATATACCAACGGTGCTGTAGTCCTCCACATAGCTTGCAGCTGATTGTAAAGACGTGTGCTGCGCTGGCATGAAGCAAGAACATAAATCACAATGTATAAAGTAGGTAAAATGGAGGAAGAATGTATTAGGTCTCTTGTAAACTTGACAAATTCAACGTGGTGCAACCGTCCAGAGTCCGCCGACTGACCACTGTATGGTGGGACGCTTTGCCTCATTGTTCCTCGTCCCTCTTTCACAGGATCCAGGCCTCGTGACATGCTGTGAAAGGCAGTTAGCACTATAGCACTAAATATGGGTCACTCTCCACCTGCCTGTCACCAAAACCTGCTGTCTGCCTTCACCGCAGCAGCAGGAAGAGAGAGGAGGAACACAAGTTCATTGTAATGCCTTTTTTTTTTTCATTTGAAGGGGTTTTTATTTAAACTCTTCGACTTTGAAATAAAGTTTTGTTTTCATCCAAAAGTACAAGTTTGTTTTGCTGCAGAATGGAGCCGAGACCAAAGGGGTGCGGGTTGTGTTGTTTTGCTGGGATGGTTGATTGGTGTTTGCTTGAATGTCTGTCCTAAATTTGAAACAATTTTGGTGGGGATTCTTTAATAAGTCGCGAAAGACTTGTTGCTTTTTTCCCCTGCGTGGCAGTGAGTCGTTGTCATGTGTCACCACAAGATGGCGCAGTTTGACCAAAGTTGATCCAAACATGTCGGTTCACCCACAGGTTTCTTCATCAAGGCAGCGTAAGGGTACAGTCTGAACTTCCTCACCCTCCACCTTCACCGCAATCTCTTTGCATTGCTGCCAATTATCGAATTATTGAAGGCTGAATTGCATAGCTATTCCAGTTTGCAGGTCCACTCACACCCATCATTGATCATGTTGGTGCACCTGTGCTTCATCTCTGGGGATTTTTCTCCCTCGACTGTTCAAGAACAAATCATGCGCGTGATTCGTTGAAAAGTATTTTTTTGTTCGAGGAATGATTTACAGTTTGCAGGAAAAGCACAGGTGTCATTGATAACGTTAATTGTTACCTTCACTGGCTCACTGATGTGGGGGAACTGACACAGAGCTTTAATTAATCTTATTAGTTTCACCTGTGCTTCTTCTGCCACGACAAGTCAAACCCTTTAGTGAGAAGTCTGACGGTTACATCTGTGATCCTCAGTAGTTCCCCAAATACAATAACCTACCTATAAATCAATAAAAACTAGTAGAAGAGTTATCTAGTAGAAGTATAAGACGAGTCCAATGTCAAAACTGTGAAAAATGATAAATAATAGAAAAATGATATGACATCCCAGTAGATACACATCTTTTAAAATGATTGTGCTCATGAGATTGTTTAATGGATAATTTAATTTAATATGAATATATTTCACACCTCCCTTCAGTTGGACAATGAGCTTTTTCAGTTAACTTGAGCCTCAAAGTGTGTGTGTGTGTGTGTGTGTGTGTGTGTGTGTGTGTGTGTGTGTGTGTGTGTGTGTTAAATTGTGTTTAGTTGGCCGTTACAAAGAGTTTAGCCTCCTCATAAGAGTGGCATCCCCTGACATTCTTATTTTCATCTTCCTTGTCCTATCCTCTATGTAAACATTTACGTGGACCAAGGCGTTTTTATCCGATTAAACGGATTAGTCAGACGTAGAAGCAATAACAGATATTCCCTGTGTATGTATGAGTAATAGTGGTGGACCTAATCTTCCACAATGTTCTTCTGGTTCCCCACTGGACTTCTAGCTTGTGCTGTGTTGTTTATCACCCTGGGCATATCTCTTGCTTGAATGATTAAAGTGGTTACACATATTCCACAAATATAACATGATATTTGAGCATGTATCATAATGTTGATTGATTCCATATGTGGTGAGAAAGGAGACTTGAGATGTGTTGGACCCGACATCTCCATCCATCTGTTTTTCTTAAGGCCCTCTCTGGTGTGTTTGATGAAAGGGCACATTTAGTATATCACACATAATCATTACAAACACCTGTGTCAAGTGACGTGGTACATGGTGAAAGTGTGTCACTTGCTGTGTTTGTAACCTGAGGAAGGTGTATAGGGACGCTGTGAATAAACAACACATTGGAGTGTTGTGCCCATGTTTGGAGTTTTTTTTTGTTTATTCCACTTTCTGGTATCAGAGGAGATCTATGATATAAAATGCTAATCTTCAAGGAACTGCGGGTGCTTATACCATGTACTGTCACCATGTACACCATGTACTGTCCTGTCCCTCCAACAGGGAACTGCTTAAGTCAGTGTGGCTGCAGTGTATTCACTTTCTCGACCAATAATGGGTCAGAGAGTGTGAAAGCATCAGCCTGTCGGGCTGCCTGGTGAGACGTTCTGCTGGATTTAATACACCGCCACCTCCTTCTTAGCCATTCAGCTGTTTGTGGGAGTATACATGAGGCAGGAGTGGAAGGGTCCAACAAAATGGATTCCTTAGCTTTGTGAGGCCTATAAATACGCCAGAGTGACTGACAGTCACGCACAGCTGCAGCCACCGGCCAGCCAACCCAGTGAAGACTACCCACAACGATCGGAGCAGCTCTGTGCACGCTGGCAGTCCTGCTCTGGTGTGGGGAGAGAGTAGGGTGGCCACAAAAACCCAACCGGGACGAGGAGAACGAACAAAATGGCTGCCCTGACCATAGACCCGGTGGAGCAGCCTCGCATGTACCAACAGACTCTGCTTCAGGACGGACTTTGTGACCTCCTGGAGAATGACAAATTTGTGGACTGTGTCCTCCAAATTCAGGAGCAGAAGTTCCCCTGCCATCGCTTGGTTTTGGCCGCCAGCAGCCCCTTCTTCAAGGCCATGTTCCTGTCCGACCTGGAGGAGAGTAAGAAGCGTGAAATTGTGCTCAAAGACGTGGAGCCGGGTGTAATGGGGATGATCCTGCGCTACTTGTACACCTCGGACATTAATCTGACAGAGCAGAATGTCCAAGATATCTTTATGGTTGCCAACATGTACCAGATCCCCTCCATCTTCTCAGTATGTGTGTCCTACCTCCAAGAGAAGCTGGTGCTGGGAAACTGCTTGGCCATCTTCAGGCTCGGTCTGCTGCTGGATTGTCCCAGACTTGCTCTGATCGCGAGGGAGTTCATCTGCGAGCGCTACCAGGTCGTGATCAGGGACCAGGACTTCCTGCAGCTGGGCCCGAGCGAGCTGGCCGCCATCATCACCTCAGACGCCCTCAACATTGATCAGGAGGAGCAGGTGTTTGAATCCCTGATGGACTGGGTCAGACATGACGAGACGAGCCGGGTCAAGGACCTGCCCGAGCTGTTGCACTGCATCCGCTTCAGGCTCATACCTTGGGATTACTTCAAAGAGAAAGTGGAGCGTCACCAGTACCTTCGGTCCAGCCAGGACATAAAAAAGGAGCTGGATCTTGTCAAAGATGCTTACAGGGGGCTTCTCCCAAAGCCCAGCAAGTCCAGCAGTAATGGGGCAGAGGGGGGAGAAGGAAGTGAGGATGAGGACGAGGAGGACGAAGGGTACCTGCCGGGTATACTCAACAACAACCCTCGCTTTGGGATGTTTGAGCTGGATCTGATACTTATGATCAGTGACACAGGGACTGTGGCCTACGACCCAGTGGGAAATGAATGCTTTGTGGTCTCCAAGTCGACAGAAATCCCCAAGAACCACTGCAGCCTTGTGACCAAGGAGAACCAGGTGTTTGTTGTCGGAGGACTTCTCTACAACGAAGAGAACAAAGATGAACCATTCAGCTCCTACTTCCTGCAGGTAGTGTGGCCCTTTTGTGACATGAAAACGGATCACTTTTTGCTTATTCTCTCTTCCTTGCGCCTCTCATTCCTCGCATGTCATTGTTGTCATCCCCAGTTTGACCCAGTGAGTTCAGAATGGTTAGGGATGCCCTCGCAACCCAACCCTCGCTGTCTGTTTGGCCTGACTGAAGCTGAAAACTCCATCTTTGTCGTCGGAGGAAAGGAACTGAAGGAGGGCGAGCACGCCCTGGACTCAGTCATCATCTATGACAGACAGTAAGTGTAAATATCAAATTGAATACGGAACCTGACGAGTGATTTGTTTTGTATTTATTATATTATTAAATGAAAACACTCAGATATTGCAAGGGAAGTCGTCTCTCAAAATCACCCAATTCAGAGATACATGGTTTTGCTTGGACCACAACGAAGAGTGTGTCGATTCACGAGCTTCATTCATGATGACCTAACATCTTTTTTTTTGGGACACAGGTCATTCAAGTGGGGAGAGTCGGACCCTCTGCCTTATGAAGTGTATGGCCATGGAACTGTGTCACACAAAGGTCTAGTCTATGTTATCGGAGGCAAATCTGAAAGCAAGTATGTTATCATTTGATTAAACATAATGCTTGTATTTCAATATGTGGCTCTATTGAGAAAAGTACCTGTATGAAAGGTTAAAGTACATGACCTTAAGGAGTCATAATGTATTCCTTAAAGCTCCATCTCTCATTTTGTAATGGCATCACATTGGATATCACATAGTAAGAACAATCAATATTTAAAGGGAGACTCCAGTGATTTAGTATTGTACTTCTGTAAAGTTAGGGTAGCTCACAATATAAAGATTTCAAAATAATAATAATAAATATCGTCACAATTGAAGTTGGATCATTAGAATAAGTCAAGCTCCAAAAGTGCTGTATCCTAAACGTCCCATCATGCAACTCAACAGCATCTTTCATTGGACCCTTCCTGCCTCCGAAGTGACCCCTTCTTTTAAACTCCACACCTCCAGTGTATGACATCATCAGGGCTTTTCCGGTTTTATTGTTTAGCCTCGTTAACCCACTGTTTTACATGCGTCATGCAGGAAATGCATGAGGAGAGTCTGTGTCTACAACCCCACTAAGTTTGAGTGGAAGGACCTGGCTCCCCTGAAGACGGCCCGCTCCTTGTTTGGCATCACTGTCCACCAAGACCAGATCTTCGTGGTGACGGGGGTCACGGACAAAGGCCTCACCAGCTCTGTGGAGGTCTATGACATCGCCACCAACAAGTGAGAGAACAGTTTTATTTATATGACCCACTCATCTCTTTGTCATGAGGTGACTCATCCGTCCACAGCAGTGAAGATGACTCATCGAGCAGATTAAAGGGTTATAAAATGGCACTTGTTGCACTGCTGCATGTGGTTTGTAGTATTGTAACAGCTTTGACATCATGATAATGTGTGTGTGTGTGTGTGTGTGTGTTATTGTCGTGTTGTGCTCCAGGTGGTCTGAGTTCACAGAGTTCCCTCAGGAGCGCAGCTCTCTCAATCTGCTCTCGATGGGAGATTTCCTGTACGCTGTGGGGGGCTTCGCCATGATGCCCAGTGAAACCAGTGAGGAGCCCGTCCCAACAGAGATGACGGACATTTGGAGGTGAGAGCCTGGTTGTAATGTTTGAAATGAACATGTTTGAATAATGTTAACAACACACAACGAGAAATCAGATGCTTCACTCAGATTAAGATCAAATCTTCATCTCATAGACTTTGCCCAAAGGAAAAGCACAGGTTCAAAGAATACATTTGGTGGTATTCTAACTATTAACAAATCCTATTAAAGACAAAAAAACACTATCAATTGATTGACATGTATTATCTGTGACCCGAAGCTTGATGTATCATATCCCTGTAACGTGGAACTCCACAGAGGGAATTCCTTTCATACTCTCTCAATGAATGTGTGTCCGCAGCTGAAAATAGATTCCCAAAAATTCGCTATCTCCTGTTTTAGTCATCTCTTCTAAAAACTACAACGCCTTTCTGTTTTAGGAAATGACTGAGTATTTTTAGAGAGTAAAGAAAAAATTGTTATAACCTGTTTTAAGGATTTACATCTTTAGTGAGAACAAATGGACTTGGGGCTGAGTGCCACAGACAATGTAAAGTATTGGAGGAGAGGTCTGTTGACAATAAGGAAACTAAAGATAAACACGAGATTCATAATATGTTACAATAATGGCATTCCACTTATATGCTCCATTTCCAAGGAGCTGGTACTGAGCGTGTTGGCTCACTCTTACTGCCACAGCTAAATGGATCTGAACCTTTATTATTGCATGCCATGGTATCTTCCTCCAAAGGGTACCAAACACTGATATATATATATTTCTGTTTCTCACAGATACGATGAGTCTGACCAGTGCTGGAATGGGATTTTGCGAGAGATCAGCTACGCAGAGGGATGCACTATTCTTCCGGTGCGCCTCAACACTCTGCGCCTCACCAAGTTATAACTGAACTGAACTTTTGGAGGTGCCCGGAGGTTAACGCGTGGAAGTGAACAAGTGCACTAGTTGTGGACATTGGCTTAAGGGTACGGAGTGTTTCAGGGTAATGAGCGAATTTGGTTTAACAGCAGAGGAAGACAGACACATCTTACACCGAAATTAAGTTTAAAAATAGCCAAAATGTTGATTTACATTGTCTTTACATTACATTGTACATCTGTTTTTTTTGTTTCACTATTTCATAAAATTCCTTTCATACCTGCTCTTTGCTTCATTTAAAGCGGAAATAAAGGAAACGGGTGATGGTATTGCTGGAAGCGACGTGTCTCACTTTTAGCTGAAGCGACACGGAGATCCACAGTGCAAATGGTTTTATTCATCTTCATCTGACATTTTGTTCAACAACATTTTTACAGCTGATTCCACATACTGTACAGTATTCACACAACATGCACATGGCAACAAATGATAGACACTTAAGTGGCGAGTTAGGAACGTTTAAATGTAAACATGGATTTCCAGTTGACACCTGAGCACTACAAAGTCTTTACGAGTCTTTAACACAAAACACATCATGAACCATCATGAATCATATATACAGATTTATAGCTGTGTGTGGCCATTACTCTGAACTGTAACCAACTGACTGTAGTCATTTGGTTACAGTTCAGTTTGACGCACACTGGCACAGGACGAAAGTAAACACCAAACTCCAACATGACTCCCGACATGAAACGTGACACCGTCACTGCCTGTATAGTAATGTGTGAAAAGGTATTTTTTTTGTTCATTTGAGCACGAGGTGAACTCAAATAAACGTTTGAAAACATAGATAAATAGTTAATAGATTAATCTGGCGTCTGTGTGAGGCAGTGCTTTGAGTTTAATGCCGGCCCGCTAACATGTTCACAATGAGCATTTTTAGTTTAGCCTGTTAATAAGTATTACATAGACTCAGAGCGCAGCACAGGCTGATAAGAGTGTTGTTAGTTTTGCAGTCACTTGTCATAAATCTTTTGATTGAAGTTAATGAATGTCTGTCCATTAAAAAAAAAAGGCATCGAGTTGATGATAGAAACTTTGACCAGTTGGTGGTGCTAGATAAAAAGTCAGAGGATTATAAAAGTAATTAAATCATCCTCTGGGGACAATAAATGTCTGTACAAAATCTTATGGAAATCCACTTTTTTGTTAGATATGTCCTTCCGGACCAAAGTAGTGGGTCGACTAACAATAATGACATTTATTAAATCTGTAAGTATAGAAAAGAACACAATTAAAAAGCTCACGATCAAAGCAATGGAATGAAATGTCCATGCAGTCCACGTCAACGGAAGTCAAGCAGTGTGGCCATATATTTACTCACAATCGTGTGTATTGTGGACTAATACCGCAACACATCTGGTCCATTAGCCTCAGAACTAGTAAAAAAGGAACGTCCGCCTGTGCACTTAGACAAAACTAAAAGCCTTTGTAATCTGAGATATATTTCACAAGCGGGAGCTTCAGATGCTCCTCTGGAATGTTATCCAGCAGTAATTCAGCAGAGTGTATGCCCCCCGTGTAAAACTGTCACGGACAGGATAGGGACGTTCTGGTCATGCTACAGAGTCCTCCTCTACGACTCGTGTCACTGTCATTGGCGACGTTACCGTTGGTCCCCTCAGCAACATGAGCCATTAGGTTAAGTGCTTGCAGTCCTCTTGTGTAACACGCCCTTTTAATAAACATCTTGCTTCTTTGTCTCCATCCAGCTATTGCTTAACATCTGATTGGAAAATGCTGGCCAAGAGCTCCATTTCCCTTTTATTCACCTAGTGGCCATGAAGGTCTTTGTCCCCGCAGTGTGCTGTTTGCGGGTTTGTTATGAAGGACTTTGTTAATGATATTCTGAGAACTGATATTCTTAAAGCTATCCAATTGGAGGGTTGACTCATGTTATCTCAACAAAGCTTTATCTTGTAGTAAAAAAAACTTGTCTGTTCGCCTAAATGAAATGTTCTTTTTAAATTCTTCACTTTTTAAGGAAATCATTTAACCCATTTACTAAATAGATGTTGTGTCCTGTAACTTGTTCCAGACGCATTTTCCGCCCTTGCGAGGAAAAACCTTGGCCACTTCTTTTTTTGTTGACAGGTTATGGATAACGTTACAATGAAGAAATATTAGCGTCAGTGCTAAAATGTCACATTAACCTTCAGTAACCAAACATCGACTGCAAATGCAGGAGGGAGCGCACGTACCATACAGTACCCAAATGATACAAAACAGAGAGGGGGAGTGAACCGTAGATGGGCTTCAGATGGCAGAGAGGTGCTCCTGACACTCAGACGCCCGGCGAGTCGTGGGGCTGCATTTGGTCAACATGCTGATCTGGGTGCTGAAGTTGTTGCCGCTGCTGCCTATAGAGGGCTGCTGGTACTTGGTGTCAGCACCCAAGAACCTCTGCAGCATCCATCTGCGCCACTTACGCTTAATCTCCGCCTGTACCTGCAAGGAGAGGCCAGAGGGAGGACAAACAGGATGAAGAAGGGGGATGCTGAGAGGACAGGGAATGAAAATTAGATTTTGTTGCATGAAAGGTCATATAAAAAAGAGTTTTTTAAAATCTACTTACCTCGCCATTCAGAAAGCAGTACAAAACTGCAACAACAAAACCCTGAAGAAAAGAGAAGGAGATCAAACCTATCGCCCAATAACAAAAAAGGAAAGAAATACCAATGCGATAACGCAGCTGGGGAAACACTCAAAATGTTTGCGTATGAATAATGACGGTAAGATTAGGACTTCAACTTCAGGCCCATGCAGGAGGTTCATCATTTAGATCTCTGGGAAATGTTCCCGGGAGTTATCATTCTGAGCTAAAACGGTTGCAAATTAAGAATTCTTTCCATCGCTTGGTTTCCATCCCTGCACTTAGCTCTCAACGTTCACATTCAATTTAATACCCAGTAAATCAGCGGCCTCATTATTCAAGCATATCAAATCAAACATGTCAACTAAACAAACCACTCACTTGCTTGATGAGACAAACCATCGTCATGTTCCCAGGCTGGTTTCATGTAACTTTGATGCAAAGAATCTTTTTTTTTTCTCTGGTGCTATATTTGTGACACAAATATTTACCCTAAGACACAAGATCCTGTAAAGACGGATTAGGCACTCAATAAAGTAGTGCCGCTTCTATCTGACATTTGGAAAGTTGATAGATCGCTAACTTACTCCTTGCACGCTGTGACGGGACGTTACCTGAAATGACCCTAGAATGAGGTCGAACACCATCCTCACTTTTCGGTGGATGTGATCAGGGATGAAAGCAAAAATGATGTAGTTTATGCCAAAGAGAGGTATCAACAGCAGAGTGGATTTAGCCAGCCTCCTGAAGAGAATAAAAGTAGAACAATTTGAAAGTGAAGAGAACATTAATGTTCTCTTTGTTTCCGAAACATTTGTTCCTCTGAACAAAAGTCTTGACTCAACAAAAGCTCAAGCTGTGCAAGACAGCTATGGTTGCAGACAACAAACATAACAGCAGAAATTCATTCAGTGTCACTGGATAAGAGATGCTTTGATAGAGATGCTGTCTGCTCTGAAAACCTACGAATACTGATTCGATTCCTTTCTTCCAATGTCGGGGCAATTTATCTTCTGTCGCAAAATCCGGATTATACAGATGAAGAGGAAGAAGTTCACCTGTTGAGAGAGTGAAAGACGGATTGCTGTGATTGCATTCGGAGGAGCTGCTTATGAAATGTGGCGTCGCAGGTGACTCACGAGTATGGTGACCAAAATAGGTGTTTTGATGATCCACCACGGGCTGTCGGCGATTATATCCCAGCATCTGTCAGGAGAGATGAGAGAGTGAATACAAACATATTCCCTCAAAATAAAAATATAAATTAAGTTAGAACAAACCCAAAAGGATTTGAATAAAATCCCTCTTGTAAATGTTCACAAGCTCAAATATGCGGCTCACTGTGAGTGTAAGACGCTCTAATTTCCTTTTCTCTTGGACTTTAAACGGCGGAGAACAGAACAAACGAAATATATCGTTTTAACTGTCTTGATTATTGACTAGTAGAGTATAATAAATTACAGCCAATGTGTGACTTCAAAGTAGCTTAACCTCACTGAATCGCATGAATTCCAGTCACTGTGTTTGCTAACATACTCTGCTAAGCTAGGCCAGTCACCCTTTAGGCCAGTGCTCGTAACTTTCTCCATCACGAAGGGTAAGTGAGGACTGCTTCACTTATGTGGGATACCAAATTGAATTACCATCAGGCCAGATAATCAAAATGCATTTTTCAATTACAATAAATGGGTTGGAGTGGGTAAATGTAACGTTAGCTCAGGCTAGCTGTGCCTCACTAGCTAGCTTAAACCTATTTTTCTATTCTTAAGCCTCTTCTTTTGAGGAAATGACACATTACTAACACATACTTTAATAATTATTACATTATAAAGCACATTTCATTTTGAAAAATATATAGATGGCGCTCCACATTTATGCTTTTAAAGATAGTGTAACCATAAAACATTAAAGGCGTACTACTTTGCATGTTGCAGATAAATGGTTCACCAGCACAGACCTCCACTGAGACCAGCTATGTCGATAGGGAAATGTGTCTTTTTTTAAAGCCGTCGTACTAATAAGTAACATTAAGAAACAAGATTATAGTGATGACAAATGATGAACTCACCCAGGATCATTTAAATAAGCCTTTGTGATCACCCACGCTGAGATAAAGATGGTTGGAGTGCCTGCAAACAAAACATAAACACAATTGAAACAGAATTTGTTGTATATTATTTTAACATCAAAATGATATGTTTCAGTGAGAAACTATCAATTAGGCTCTGTCTACCATTTTCAAACAAACATTGACTCCACACCCCCAAGTATGACAAAGAGCCTTGAGCATGTGTGCGCTGTTAATCTTTTGGATGATTTCATAGCTAAAATTATATTGCATTTTGGATATGCTCATCATTTCTAACTGGACTCATATGTGCTCTGGGCCAATATTGGCTCTTCCTAGGTATCTGCAGTTAAAGTCAAAGGCTTGTTTCCATTTCCCTGCTGGCAGACACAACATGTCAGTACTATTTATAGATACTTTATTGCCGTGATGGGACATCAGACATTTGGGGAATGGTGGTTCAAAAAACATTTCAAAGGCAAATAACATTGGGATTGTAGGACTAAAGTAAGTCTTTTAAAGAGGAAAATGTCAAATACTGTCATGAATTTTCCAAAAGAGCATCCGTGTTGCCAAATCTAGCTTTCCATTCACAATAAGAGTTCAAGTCTAAATTGACAGACGTCTTAGTTCAGAGTGGAATTATTTTTATTCACATATTAGGGCTGCCACATGGCAAGGATTCGCTAAATGACCAATGTTCCTATGAAGAGCCTCAAAAGCATGGCAGGACACTAAAACGGCAGGGAAGCGTACTGGCAGCTGCCTGCTGCTGCTAATCTAAACCTGGCAGCAAGACTCATCCATATGCAGATGGAAAAGTCACAGCATTTTCTTGTGTACATATACAAACCTCTCTTGTGAATTCACATATCCTCATGTGTGTTGTGGCTGTTGCAATCTGCTCATGAAAGAGCCTGCACTCGCTCTCCGTATTCATCAACGTATAGTATAGCGGCTGGTACATACCCCAACCGATTAGGATGTACCACCAGAAGTACCTCCTCTCAGAGAAGAAGGAAACGGCCAACAGAGTGTGGAGATAGAGGCCCTCCACCAGCAGCCAGAAGTAACTCGCCATGACTCCATACTGGAAGAAGACCACCACTGCCCTGCAGCTCACCTACAGGAGAACCAGGATGTCAGTGGCTTATTGCATTTCCAGTGACTGTAGATGAATGCAATCACATTACACTTTAAGCGGTGAAGACAAATTAAGCTGCCAGTGGATAAGGCTGCGCAGAGAACACTTTTAGTAAATTACTCTGAAAATAATATTGATGACTCACTTAGGAGGAAAACATTCGGTCAATCTTCAACAGCAGCATCGAGGAAGCAATCATGATCACAATTCATTTGAACGAGACAAAATTCTCTAACATCCAGACTAATTAAAAATGCAATAAAAGTGAATTTCAGATTCATGTTAAAATTCTATGTCTAAAAAAGATGGTGTTTTTGGTCACTGTTACATTATGAATGATGTTACATTGCAGATACAACAAGTACGATCAGCACAAAGTGTCACGGACACTGAGAGAAAGTAAGCAACAACCTGTTGGCATGAATATAAAACGTAAAATCCCAAAGACATTTATTAGGGAGCACACACTCTTTAAGTTTCTTGCATGTCTATGATATTAACCAATGCTTTCTTTCAATTTAAGTTTTCCAACTCTTTAGCTGAAGCCAACATTGTTCTGCACTCTCTGCCCTGTTGAGCCAAGGACGTTACACCGAGGTATCCAGGACTTATAGGAAGGTGTACAGGTGTTCATTAACAGTTAATAAAACCTGACAAATCTATTCTTTAAAATAGACCACAATCCATGTCTACATGGAATTTGGTTCTCAATAATGTTAATCTAATTTTGAATGCATTTTATTTTCAGCTGGTTTCACTATGGCTGTTTATACAATATAACTATTTTCCCAGACTGAGTAGTTTTCTGCATGAATAGTGATCTTACGCTAATCTTGTTTGTGTGTAAAATTGGTTCCTTTTTTGATGTGTTGTTTACTACAAAACTTTTTTGTTTTGTTTAGGAACAGTTAAGAAGAACAGCAGCTGTGTTTGGACCGGGACAATCTGTGTACCCCGAGGGGGAAATGATCAAAGTGAGCCATCAACAATCAGCTCTTAGAGATAGTAAAGGTGGTGATTTACAGTCTGCCGGTCTAATCCTCTGTGGTAATAAAGTGGTTGATTCAGCTCGAGCAAGACCTGAGAAAACACCACTGACGTCAGTGTATTGATCAATCAAATAACAATAACATAGCTTTATTATCTGGAACTGTGCCTGATCCAGTGGCTTATCTTACACCTCCACTCTCATGGAATTTTGAAGTTGTTGCAATGGTCATGTTATCGAGTTGAAGTGAGCAAAACAAGATATCAGAACTCCAAATGGGATTTATTGACAAAGCTCTCTTCAGTTCAGGCCTAATGTTTAGCAAACAGGAACTCTCACAGGATCCTGCTGGACAAATCAATTAGAAAACGTCGTCTGAGGAGTGGAAGGAACTTGGCAAACACTGCTACACCCACAGGCACTTGAGCACCCACACGTTATGTAAACTCAGAGACAAAGCATCAAAGTCAGTAAATAATTAAATTGAGTTTGCTTAAACTTAAAGGACAGAACGTAACAGCCTCTTATACATTAGATGGATGAGTTGAATTGATCTATGCAGGAGTTTTGATGATGCAGGGAAGAAAATCAATAAAATGTGCGACTTCGCTAATAAAATATATTGTTGGCGAGTGTGATGCAGGCGTTCAGGAGCACAGAGAGTTTACAGCCTACTCACAGGTGACTGGCAATTGTCTGTCTCCCCGACGTCATACAGAACCACGTCCTTGATTAAAACTGCCATCGCTTTCAGGATGAAGGACACAAACAGGTGCATGTGGATGTAGTTTCTTGTGCAGTGCAGCTTCCTGCAAAATGAATGAATCACCGGTTAGATGCAACACGCACAACTCTCTTGATAAATTTCCCTCTGATTAAAGATCTCAAATGAACGGTTTACGTGACCAATCGCAAAAAAACCCATCTGATAAAGCAAGCAATCAGGATAAAAATATTGAAAAAATATCCACCAGATAACTCACAGACTCAATTAACGAGGGAAAACGTTCACAGAAGAAATGTGTATTTTATTTAGAGTAGTCAGATAATATGAGCATGGCTATGGCCTTGCAACGTGGTCCTACAGTGCTGTGCTGTCATTTCAATGTCAAGTTCCATGTAATTTTAAAGAAATTTTTGAATTGGATGTAGGAGGTAGCTTCCGAGGAAATATATATTTATCTTGCAAAAACAAGTGTGAAACATCATTGAGATTTAGCACAAGGGGGTAAACAAGAACTTTCTTTTTTGCAGAGAAAATGTCCCTAATGTAAATCCTCTCTCCTGGGTGTTCTCAAACAAATGCCTTCCTGATGAGCTCATGATTCGGGGTGAATTGCATGAACCCATCAAGCAAGTCCTCCCAGCAGGACGGGTGCGATGACACACAGCAGCAACCAGCTGTCTGAAAACAGCGTCCGCAGCCGAACATAAACAGCCGACGCTGTTTGCATCCTTTGCCACGGCTGGAACGTCCAATCCACTGGCTTTCTATAACCCCGAGGTGTAAACACATCCCATGTTGTTTAGCCCGGAACACACAAACACTCCAAGTGGGAAAACACAACCAACTGAACCGACTGGGCTGTTTAATAGTAGCCGTGCACGCCTGCCACTTAAACTCCTTTTTGATTAGTGCAGTGTCAAGCCAACATTTGTGCTCACTTTCCTGTCCCCCTACCCTACGACTGAAGGCCAAAAGGGAGCTGTGAGCAACAGCAGCCCGTCTAAGTAGTTTGACTTTATGACTCTTCGCTTTGTTTGAGAACTGTTGCAACGGTCGATAATGTCAAATTTGGACGGCTCGTCCCACAAAATGGGGCAGGGTCACATTAAAGTGTGAAAAACACTATAAAACCTCTATAAAATGCAGGAAGTCTGGGTTTTTATCACTCTAAATGATGGAATAAAGGTGTTTAATTGTCTTTACGCAGGGTCATTAAGTAGCATTTGTATGGATCTCCTTACCGAAACAGACACAGTATGATGATGGCGATCGTCAGAGAAATGAGGGACACGGTGTGACCGATGGTGTAACCCACTTTGATAGCGTTGAAGAACTGTCCCTGTGAAAAGACATTCAGTAAAGCTCATCTGAACCGAGTTCGACATCTAACATGAAGTCTCAGCACCAGCACACGGGGCCAGAAGAGTTGTCATACCGACGTGTTATCATCCATGGTGTTGTTGGGGTTGTATTCACAGTCCATTATGTAAGAGTCTATGCTGATTGGGCTCCAGCCACCCTCAGTGCAGGTCTTTGACAGGTTACCTAATGAACAGAGAGAATATTCAACATTACTCTTGCAAGAATACAACTCATTGCTGTGGTCGATTCAGTATGTTTCAACCAGAATTCCTTATTTATATAATCACAATTAAAATATGGTTTGCGTGTTGGGAGAGGGGGACTGTATGAGCCACAAGGCAAACCTTCTACATTTACTCCTACTTAATTATGTGACACTGAGATGTATGTGTCTCGCTGGAATACTCCCAAATACCAAAGGGAAATGGAAGGAATAACTGAAGGGGATCAGTCGTCCCACCGGCTCAGACATGCCGGGGCGGTTCCCATGTGTACTGGCCCCCATCTGTTGCTGAATTACTACACACACAGAAGGAGGCCAGCAGAGACATATTTTTACTCTGGCCTGCTCAAAGGGGCGGAAGTAAAAAGGCCCAAGTTCATTAAAGTGACCATAAAGAGAGGAGAGAGCATTTTTATCTGAGAGGAGATTAGTAGCAGACAGAACAGCACAGTACAACAGCCTAAAGCTCACTAGAGTACAGTAAAGTACGGTATGGGAGAGTACAGTATAATTTACAGGAGTATAGTACAGTATAGTAGGCTAGAACTCCAGAGGGTATAGCATACAGTAGACTTGCAGTAGACTCTAGTTTACAGTGCAGTAAACTAGAGCTCAATAGTGTACAGTAGAGTAGAGCGCAGTAGAGTAGAGCTCAGTAAAGTGTAGTAGACCAAGGTTCAGTAGATGAGAACAGTGTAGCGCTCTCGGGATCAACTCTACAGTACAGTAGAGCTAATCCAGTCTTTTCATTAGTACATGAGAGAAAAGTAAAGTAGAAGAGGGTAGAGTTCTACAATAGAGTACAGTTAGGTCCAGCTCAGTAGACTAGAGTAGACCTCTGAGGTAGAGTAGAGCTCTGAGGCTTGAGGAACAACATCGTCCTATGGAATATGACTGAATATTTGGATTGAATGAAAGGATACAGAAACCAATTAAAACAGTTCAACGCGATGATGTAAGGGCTTGGAGGTTTTGTTGCGTCTCATCCCGCTTTCTCATCCCATGTCTTCTTTTTCTGTCTCATATATCCATCTCTACAGTGAAAATAACTTTCCTGTCCATCAAATTAATGTCTTGGCATTTCAGCCTCGATTGGCCAAGAAATTATTTTGCATATCAGACGATCATTTTACCATTGGATTGTGTAGTGCCATATGTGCATGTGTTGGACAAAATGTGAAGCAATTAAAAATATTTCCCCTAATAACTGGAAGAAAATGGGTCAATGTTTAGATGGGACACTAATCCTTATTTAGATTGAAAACCCTTCTTACAATATCCATGAGGCATAATCCTGTAACCAGCGGTAAGAAGCCCAGATTGACCTCTTAGTCCCTTATTGTCTCTTTCCTTATATCCTTTCCTGTCATTAAAGAAAAGGGAGCCGAGTGTGTTGGCGGAAAAATTAATCCCTGCACTGAATGCTGCTATAGAAATCTAAATGTAGGACATTCCTCACATTTCGCAATCGTATCGCTCCACGGCCACTATCAAATCAAGACCTAGTTGGGAAATGATCAACAATCCAAAGTCTTAGAATGTTTTGGCATTAAAATATGGTCCGCTCACAAATACCTGAGCATATTGCAGAGAAGATGGAGGCTTAGCTTCCTCAAACAACATGACAGCACACAAAAGAGAAGATAAGCCCTCGCTGTTTCAGCCCATGCCACCACTGGATTTGGCTTGTTTGAGGGATTGCCAGAAGAATGCTTTCATCATCCCCCCAAAACATGACTGCAAGGATTTCCAGTGTCATGCACGACATTGAGGAACGCTCAAACGAGTTAATCACCCTAATCAACATTATTTTCATTTTAAGAGTAAAAAAAAAAAAAGGTATCCTGAATTTTCTGTTTTAAGTCAAATGCTTTATCTTCCCTAATTATACATTGGATGAAGATTTACATCAGTATGCAAAGATTAGCTTCAGATTTACATCAGTATGCAAAGATTAGCTTCAGATTTACATCAGTATGCAAAGATTAGCTTCAGTTCAGCTGAATATTATGGCATGGAGGTGAAATCATTGACAGCCAGGAACTCTGTCACTCTGTGCTTGCATAGAGGGTGAGTCGTGTGCGTGTTATTGAAAGAGTGTAAGACCGAGGTCTTTCAGGTAAAGAGTTCATGAGAATGACAAACTCTATCTCAACTAAATTTATGACCTGAATCTCTGTGGCGCCACGTTTCGTAATGCTTGTTTTTGTGCGTGTGGGTTTTAAACTGTAACAGCTTCCCAGAAAGGACAACTTCTTGAAAATTATACATCATGTTTCTTTGACGTTTCAGGATTCTGAGACCTTTTCAAAGTAAAATTAATGAATAGTGGAAAGCACAGCAGTCAAGCTACACAAACAAGGTTGTTTTTCTTAGTTCCAGCAATGTCCATATTTTTGACCTGACTGCAACTGTATTTTTTTTTTTCAATTGACAGAATCCCAGACTGTTCATCATCATCCCTTAAGTATTTCTTACCTGACCTGAGATCACAGCAAGATTAACCATGCGACCTGCAATTATTATTTTTTTTAAATTACTCCATAATTGATGTCATGCACATCAGTGCAGCACAAGCTGCTTACAACCCCATCTCTTACTTTCATGGCCCCTTCTGCTTCATCCTATTCCCTGCACAGTGGAGGCGTGTCAGTGAACTTTCGACATGTTGGTGAAATATACCTCTTCTGCCGTCAACCCCACAAATCTGGTGATTCCTTATGTCTTCCTTCTCTTATCCCTGGGGTCCTCTCCCCTTTAGGGTCACACTATCTCCCATCTGGGTCACATCACAGTTTCCCAGAAAAGCTCTCTCTTCCGCACCGAGCCTTCACAAGCTGATTATAAATCATATGTTTAAGCAGTGGAGGGCCATCAGGGCCTGCTAAGCCTCCACTGCTGCCCGAAACAGAATCACAAAGTTATAGCTATTTTACAATTTGATTGTTTTTCACAAATACATTACATGTATTATATATATTTTTTATTAGCTTATTTTCTTATTGTACACCTTTTGTCTTCCTCTGTTGCTCTGCCTTCACGGTGCGACAGCTGATCGACTCAGACTGAAGGCCTGGGTATCAAACCCACGGCCCGCCACTGGGTTTAAGTCCCTCTCATGCCCCGAATATGACGGGGAAAATACTTTCTGGATTACAGGCGCAGGAATACCCTCTCCATGAGGCGCTCTGGTCTAGAAGCACCACAATCACTTCCTTGTGAAGGTAGAATCTGACAGACCTATAAGAGTTAGCAGACAAGTTTAAATGTGATACAAGAGGTGGCATTGCATGCTTTGCATTTTTTTTAAGCAAAGCTACACTTTAAATGCAACATTTAACATTATGGCAAGTTTTAAAGTTGTAGGCCTGTAAATGAACACGTTAACAAACAATATATGCATTTGCCCAACACAAATCAACATCTGGTGGTTTTGAGTCCAAGATTCCCTCTCCATTTAACTGTGTTTTAGTATCTGTCTCTATGTTACTGTGCCAAATGCTACCATGTGACCATGCTACAGTAGCTGGTTACTAGCTGTGTCTGAGTGGTTTATCCCTGCTTTTCTCTTGGAAAAGGCTGCCAGCGTTGTCTTGAAACAAGGTTAAAGTTTGTGGGCGGGAAAACCGAAACAATATGCGCTAAAAGGGGCTAAAAGAGCTTTTAAAAAAATTTTAAAAAATTAAAAGGCTCTATAGACCTGAATAACTGCCAAGTTTGCGTAATTCTACGGCTTTGTCCCCACAACTGACACATGGTAGTCTACACATAGCCTTGTGATCCATTCTTACTAAAAAAAATATGACAAGTACAGCTCATTAAAGAACTATAGCCTCACTGTGGGTTTTTTTCAAGCTAATTAAGATACGTCCATACATTTCTCAAAGCACTAAAGTTGAAATTAAGGCCTGTCTGCCAGCTGCATACAAATATATAACTATACTGAGGAGACTCGGGGTGGTAATTAATGGAGATATACAGGAAAGTGTAGAAACACACTGCAATTCAGCTGATAAATCCTCAAGAGGGTGGTTCCTCTTACCTCCCCGTGAGGCTTCTCATAGATTAAAGGAAGACAAATAAACAGAATGTCTTTGATGCGTTAGATGAGAAGTTGTTTGCACTCAGCATGTGTTTTCCGTTTTACTGTGTTCTTTGTGATATATGAGTTTGGGTGTCAGGAAAGAGATAAAACAGGTGATCATAGACCTGAGTGGCATCATGAGAATGCGCCACTATGACGCCACTCTGTGCACTTTGTAATTCCTGTTTCTCAGACACTTTATCTGTCATTCTTTTAAATATGTTCGTTACATTTACTTCCTCCATGATTGGGCATGATTTACATTCAATGTACAGTTTAAAGTTAAACTTGGACTCAAGGATATGGATCTATCACCAAGATTTTGTTATAGCTTTTTTAACAATAACAATAAGCTAAAAGGCAATAAAACGATCATCAGAACTGAACGGGAACTGAAGCATTGACACATATTCATTTGATCCTTTCTTAATATGAGAATATTGATGGAGCAGCTTGGAACAAATCTCACTGAGGTGTTGAAAAGAAGAATGGATACATTTATGTATCGTTATTGAGCATTAGCCAGCGTCCGCTCATTGGCTTATTTGTTCATTTACACATTCATCTTTCATCATCACGTTTTTAATTTGAACCACCAAGAAACAAGTGTCCATTTATGTCGATCAGTATGTCTTCCTTATGTGTAATCACGTCCAAATATGATCTCACTTGTTCGCCTTGCCATCCCTCCCCACCTCTTTACTCACACACACACACACACACACACACACACACACACACACACACACACACACACACACACACACACACACACACACACACACACACACACACACACTCACACTAACTCATGCCATATATGAACCGGATCCTTACTTGTGGAAACGTCCCCGGAGAAGTAGAAGAGGTATTTTGGGCAAGGGATGGTGACCACCTCTCCAACGTCAGCACCAGGCCAGCAGGTGATCTTGTCCCATGTTCCGCTGCAACCTGACCGAGAGAGAGAGAGAGAGAGAGAGAGAGAGAGAGAGAGAGAGAGAGAGAGAGAGACAGGCCAAAAAAAGGGTGTGTTCTAAATGGTCCAACATGGACACCATGATCCATGATATCAACATAGACCAGCTGTGTATTGAACCTTAAATGTCTAAAGCGGTGGTGGGACGTCTCCATTTCAGTGACAAACACCAACCTGCCTCGGGGTTAAGGTGGAGTACCGGAGTTCCCATGGCAGCCAAAATGTGTTCATGTGTTCAGCTGTCAGCGGGTGACCTGAGTTAACACGCCGCCAACATGACTAATAAAACAGTTCCTACGTTACACACCGTTATTTGATTTCAACAGACCGCTGCGACTGTCCACAGAGATCTCTGGATGCTGACGGCACTTTCACATCCACACCTGCTCATGAAATCATATGAGAACTTTACCAGCTTGGTATCTGCGTCATTCCCTGGAGGGTTTGGCAGCATTTACCTTTGATTAAATCTACAGGAAGCACAATGATATCTAATTTAAAAAAAGATGGAGTATTTAATTACTTTTTTCCAATATGTAAAAAGTAACCGGAGTCTCTTGATACATGCTGGTAGGATCGAGGGAGTTTCAATTCAAAACGAATGCAAAAGAGGCCCAATGAAGCACAATTATCTCCGCGTGGAACCTAATTATGTGCTGCGTGCTGAAAGGATGCAACACGCCACTTAGCAACATGTGATTCCATTTACTGCAACAATAAATTGAAACAAACAAATCAGCAAAGTGAGTTTTGATGTTGCTGGATTGTTCTCTATAGCATTTCATATCAAAGTAAAGTCAAATGTGATCAAGTCCAAAGTTGTCTGGCAACAGATGGAAAACAGTGTTCAGGGAGGTTTTTGTAGTGATTAAAACTTTGATGTGGATTAGGCAAATTCTGATAAAACATAGTTGCAGAAAATAAAGGCAAGACGAACACACACACACACACACACACACACACACACACACACACACACACACAAACCCACATACCTGTCGTCTTGTTCTCAATCTGAGCCTCACACAGGTCCCTCTCCTTCTCTATCTCCTTCTTCATTTCACACATTTGGCTGTGTGTTGAAAACACCTGCAAAGGGGAACATTTCACACACGTTCATCTGCATATCTCTGCACAGTGGCATTTGAACGCTCAGATCATTTGTCTATTAGTGACATGTTATGAGCTGTGCTGTAGCGGGCGCTCTCGATGGCGCCTTACACGTCTCCGCCGGGGTCTCCCTGAGATGAGCCCCGACCCCGGGCCACCATTAATCTCTCCACCCCCAACACACACGGCGGACACAAAATCAATCTTTTGACTGTGATTCAGCCATCGCATCACTCATATTTGCATGTGAGGTGTTTCGGTAGGTGGTTCAACGTTGCAGCTGAATCCACGATGGGCTCACCTTCAGAGAATGTGCGGGACTACAAGATTTATTGCTGGCTTTCAGGTGGAGGAGTCTCCTCTTTGTGGGCATTAATCAGGCTAATACTATGAGGCTATTATTAGCTATATGACGCTATATTCTCCCCCCCATACAAGGTGACTCCCGCATTATGATTTATCTCACTCCGCAGGCTACGCCGCATGTCCTGTGCAACTTCGCCCAGCGGGGCACCTCTGGACTATTAGAGAATGTGCTGTCAGTGATGGATCAGCGCCGCCTTAAGCAGTGCACGAGTATCAGGAGAAAACTTCCTGCGCTCCATCATCGTGATCACGATCATCATTTCCACTCTCGACTCTCCCCCGCCAGCACCGACAACACATCTCTTGCTTCGCTTCATGTTTTGACACAAAGGCCCCGAAGCTCTTCGAATGGCTCCTGACCTCCAACTGCATGGAGGTCAGCACGAATCACACATTCTCCTCTGCAGGAGACAGTGGATGAGGACGCTCTGGAGACAGGAGGGCACAGAGGCCGACAAGGGAGGTCACCGCTCTCGGGACACCTTGGGACTTAGTGGTGTAAAGAGATCAGCCTGGACATAAAAGCACATGAATGTCACTGAAGAAGCGATCACAGTCTGGCCTATACGCTTTGCTTTGGTGCCAAATACCATTTCAAAGGCTACAAGTTTATGCCTGGGGGTGCTGATACACAAAGCGTAGGGTGAACCTGGCTGGAAGGAGGAGAAAGGTGCTGGGATGATGGGATGATGCTTTTTTCTTTTCTTTTTTTTTATTTAGCTAAAGTTGCTCATATTAAATGACCTGAAAAGAAAGTCACCCAAAGAAATAATGATAAAAAAAAAGCTAAATAATTCCTTGGTCCACCATTACTAACTCACTCCACTTCCCTCCACATATTTAATGAACGCCTCAAACTGGCACATGAGGTGCGCGCTGCATCCAAAACTAGAGGCGCGCGCGCGCGCCAACGTGCCCGAAGGCAACGCTTTTACGCTTTTCTTGGTAGATCTGCGCGGTCGACTTCACGTCAACATCGGAACAGCAGAACAACGTGACGCACCTTGAACACGAGCCCAAGTTCGAGTCATGAGAACAGAGTAAAAGTCAGAGAAGTGTGTTGGAGAGAGACTCACGGGTCGCAGCAGCGTGCAGGAGAGAAGGATGAGCACGCTGGTGGAAACCACAACCAACATGTCCGTCACAGTAGTTGAGGATTTACAACAACAAAAAAGAAAGAAAAAAAGATGGTAAGATAGTAAAAACAAAAACGAGTGAACGAGTGTAATCCTGCTTGCTGACTCTGTTCCAGCGCTCTGAGTGGAGTGAATTGCCCCGCTCCTGACAACCTCCTCCTCCTCCTCCTCCAACTTGAACAACCACCGAGTAACCAATGAAAGCTCCTCAGTGAACGTCAGTAGATGTAAACAGAGGGGAACTATCCATCAATTAATAACAGGAAGTGACTGACCCTTTGTTTCATTATAGCCTGTTTATGATAAGCAACCATGTTATCAAGCTCAGCAGCACACCTAAGTACAATTTGAGTAACTTGTATTTGTTCATTTTGTTTTTGTTAATTTATTGAACAGCTATAAATTACTAGTTAATTTCCAGATTATGGGACATTAAAAGTTATGGTAAAATGCTACTTTGTCAGCAATTAACAGTGTCATGTATAATAATCAACCAGAGGGGGCACTTTTCTTTTGCAGAAGCAATACCTCTTCTTTAATAACTGAAGTATATGTTATTAATGATTGTTTTTTTAATGTTTTGAATGCAGTACTTCTACACTGTTGTATTGGTACTTTTCCTTATGTAAAGTATTACTATATCAGTGATAGAGTACTATAGATGAATATGAATGCAACTATTGAGTTATTATGATTCTTTGAGTTATTTACAGACAAGGCACAATTTGAAAGAAAAAAAATGAAAGGAAAAACCTGAATAAATGTTTAGAAGATCATAAATGTGTGA